>NC_057804.1:633250378-633550378 GCF_018294505.1 Triticum aestivum | reverse complement strand
CATACTTCGGATCCGTGAACTTCCTACGCAGCAGAAAGGGCTTTCCAGCCGCAATGTCTCCGGCCTGACGCAGTTCCTCCTTCATAGCCCGCATCGCACTACGGGCATCCTTGGCTTCGGCGACGGCTTTCTTCAGGTCCTCTTGCTCCGCTCGGCGTTCTCTTTCAAGAACCTCATAGCGGTCGGTAGCATCTTTTAATCTCACGGCCATTCCGGCCATCTCCTCCCTGCTTCGGCAGTGAACAGCCTTTTCGGCTTTTAGCTCTTCTGCTGCCTTCGAGGCAGCCGCATCACTTTTCCTGGCTTGCTCCTTGGCTCGAGCAAGCTCTGCTCGAAGGTCTTCCACAGCAGCGGCACCATCTGCATCAAGCATACAAATTGTAAGGAACGGGCATCAGCTCCCTTACTCGGTGACCGCGGAGCAACCACTTACCTTGTGACTCGTCAAGTCGTTTATTGACCAGCGCGATGTCCGCATCCGCAACGTCGAGTTGCCGCTTCAGCTCGGCAGCTCCATCAGTCCGGCTGGCCACCGATCGTTCCACCACCTGCATAGGAAAGGCGACATTCTATAACTGAGATTATGATCCTCGGCACGCTGTCACTTTCGACAGCATACCAAGTCTCAGGGGCTACTATCTATACAGGGCGCACTCCATGTGCAAAACTGTCAAAAGGTATGTCATTTTTTGCGTACCTCAAACCCCGTCAGCAAACTTCCGACGGCCTCATACAACCCGCTCTCGGCGGATGAGATCCTTTCAATCACCATACTCATTAATGTGCGGTGATCTTCTGAGATAGACGCCCTCTCGAGCAAATCCTGCAGCTCCACCGGCCGTACTCCAGTGGGTGCCGAACTCCCCGGCCCCGCCGGACTCGGGGAGACCCTCCGTGACGACACCTCAGGGTCGTCCGCCCCGCCCGACGGGGCGGCAGATGGAGGCGTTTCGCTCTCCATCATCTCCGGACGAAGGTCCCCCGAAGATGAGCTCTGCTGAGAAGGGCTGAGATCCGAACTACAAGGTGAAAACTTCGGTTAACCTTAGAAATAAAGTAGGGATGTCCCCTATTACAAAACCCCCCTTTTTTACTTACGGCTCGCTGGAGGGCTGATTCCTTTGGGGAGACTGTGCGGCCGGGGCTCTTCCCGGCACGGGACCTTCCGGTGATTTCCTTCCCCGCTTTGAGGCCTTGGCCTCCGGGTCTTCGGAAGCGGTCCTCTTCTCCCCCTGGAGGGAGGGACCCTCGATTCCCCCCCTTACTGCAAGCCTCCTTGGCAGAGGTGGTAGTTTCCCTGTGCCCCCCTTTGCCCTCCTCCGAAGGTGCAACCTCCAACATTTTAATTAACACGGGATCCGGCGTGGTCTCAGGGAGGGGGGCCGGACACCGTATCAATTTTGCTTGCGCTATCCACTCCTGTCCAAGGGATAGCTGGTTAAAAGGCAAACCCATGATAAATAAATGGACAATGTGTCCGGACACAGGGCTACTTACTTGAGTATCCGGGCGATTGCAGCTTAGGCCAGCGTCCTCGGTCAAGTCCGGACGCATCTCTTGTGATCCGAAGAACAGTTCGTACATCTCCACGGGTGTCAAACCCATGAAGTGTTGGAGAGCTCGTGGTCCCTCCGGATTAAATTCCCACAGGCGGAGGGGGCGACGTTTGCAGGGCAGAAGGCGCCGAATTACCATAACCTGTGTCACTACGACCAGATTGATCTCCCCTTCCTGGAGGTCTCGAATCCGGCCCTGCAACAGGGGTACGTCTTTGGACGGCCCCCAGTCAAGCCCTTTGTTGACCCATGACGTCAGCCGTTGTGGAGGGCCCGGGCGAAAGACGGGCGGCGGCCTCTGCCTGCTGCCCCTGGGAGCGGTGATATAGAACCACTCCTGTTGCCACAAACCGAGCTCCTCCTGAAAAGAGCCCTCGGGCCATGGAGCATCGGCCCTCTTGTTTATAACCGCCCCGCCGCACTCTGCCTGACGCCCCGCAATCATCTTCGGCTCCACGTTGAAGGTTTTGAGCCACAAGCCGAAGTGAGGGGTAGTGCGGAGGAAGGCTTCGCAGACGACAATGAATGATGAGATGTGGAGGATGGACTCCGGAGCCAAGTCGTGAAATTCCAGCCCATAGTAAAACATGAGCCCCCTCACGAAGGGATCCATTGGGAAGCCTAAACCCCGACGGAGGTGAGACACGAACACGACACTCTCGCCGGGCTCGGGAGTAGGAATAACTTGCCCTTGGGCAGGCAACCTATGCGAAATCTCGTAGGTTAAGTACCTGGCGTCTCTCAGCTTGAGCACGTCCTCTTCCGTGACAGAGGAGGGCATCCACCGGCCTCGTAGGTCGGAGCCGGACATTGTCGAAGGTCGAAAGTACCCGAATCTGGAGCCTTGGGTGTTGGAACTCGGGGCGAGGGGCGGATTCGATTGAGGGTTGAAGAAAAAGAACGGGCCTTGGTCTCATTATAAAGAGGGAGAATACCAAGAGCCGTCCCCGTGACCGTTTGGAACCCGCCTTCGATGGAGGGGGCGTGGCAACGGGCGCGGTTGGGTTACCCACGTCCGTATTAATGGGAATCCCGGAATAAGGGGAACACGATCTCTGCTTCGACAAGACGTGCCAAGGAAACCGCTTCGCTAAACGCGCTGAGGTGGTACAATAAAAACAATTCGAGTAAAGGCTTGGTAGTGGTGTGACGTCACGCCACAAAATACGTCAGCAGATTGAACTTGTGTAAATATTATTCTCTCTACGGTGGTATGTGGAATTTATTTTGCAGAGCCGGACACTATCCTGGTGTTCACAATCTTCTATAAATTATTCGGAGAAGGAACCCGCCTTGCAATGCCGAAGACAATATGCGCGCCGGACTCGTCGTCATTGAAGCCTGGTTCAGGGGCTACTGAGGGAGTCCTGGACTAGGGGGTGTCCGGATAGCCGAACTATCATCATCGGCCGGACTCCAAGACTATGAAGATACAAGATTGAAGACTTCGTCCCGTGTCCGGATGGGACTTTCCTTGGCGTGGAAGGCAAGCTTGGCAATACGGATATGTAGATCTCCTACCATTGTAACCGACTCTGTGTAACCCTAGCCCTCTCCGGTGTCTATATAAACCGGATGGCTTTAGTCCATAGGACGAACAACAATCATACCATAGGCTAGCTTCTAGGGTTTAGCCTCCTTGATCTCGTGGTAGATCTACTCTTGTAATACCCACATCATCAATATCAATCAAGCAGGACGTAGGGTTTTACCTCCATCGAGAGGGCCCGAACCTGGGTAAAACATTGTGTCCCTTGTCTCCTGTTACCATCCGCCTAGACGCACAGTTCGGGATCCCCTACCCGAGATCCGCCGGTTTTGACACCGACAGTGCCCAAACACCCAAGAGTAATAAGCTTCTCAAACTTCACTTCCACGTATCACCGTGGAGAACTCAAACCGATGCACCAAATGCAATGGCAAGGGCACACGGAAAGCCCAAGTCCTTCTCTCCCAAATCCTACCAAAGCAACTAATGCTAGGGAGGAAAATGAGAGGAAGAACGAAATAAGAACACGAAGAACTCCAAGATCTAGATCCAAGGGGTTCCCCTCACTTAGAGGAGAAAGTGATTGGTGGAGACATGGATCTAGATGTCCTCTCTCTTTTCCCTCAAGAAGTAGCAAGAATCATTGGAGGGATTGAGAGTTAGCAAGCTCGAAGAAGGTCAACAATGGGGGAAGAACACGAGCTGAAAAGATAAGGTTCATTGGGGAAGAAGACCCCCTTTTATAGGTGGGGGAAAATCCAACCGTTATGCTCACAGCCTGCATAGAGCAGTACTACCGCTCGACCTCACGGTACTACTGCTAGGGGTAGCGGTACTACCTCAAAGGGTAGCGATACTACTGCTTGCGAGCGGTACTAAAAAAATACATCCATGCCTACCACCGCTGGACTTGTGATGAGTTTTTGGTCCGAAGTGGTACTACCGCTGTAGTAGCTGCGGTAGTACAGCTCAGGAGCCGTAGTAAAAAATTACATCCCCTCTTGTCCGCGGTAGTACCACTGCAGCCTTTTCAGAACACCAAAACTGCCACAACTTCTGCAAACGGACTCCGAATTCGATGAAACCAAGCTTGTTGGAACAATAGCGACAAGGGCTAACACAAACTTGATAGAAATAATAATAATAAGTAAATTAGAAAAGGCCCAAGAGAAAATGGTGAGAACCCTTCCTCAAAAAAGACCGGTAAAACCTCCAACACCGAAAATGCAATAGAAGAGGCATATGAAATCCGTTTTCGAAGTACTAGAGATTTTCACGAAGATAACCACAAGCTCTAAAACCTCAAAAGAAAATACAAATAAGTATCAAGAAAGATGATGCAAGGATGCAATGGTTTGAGCTCTCGACGAATGATACGATCAAGCTACTCACTTGAGAGCCCCCCTTGATAGTACGGCTATCGATCCTATAACCCGGTCTCCAAAATATCACCATGAGAACTGTAAAATATAAAACCTATCAAGGGCAAAACTTGCCTTGCATGAAGTGCACTTGAGCTAGATGATTATGATCTCGACTCCCTCAATTTGGACCACCTTTCTTGATTGCGTTCGCTCGATGAAGACTAGTTGATTGCTCCCCCATACTCCACTATGGGTGAGCCACTCTTTGGCACATCTTCACAAGTCCATTGATACCATAATGGACGTCAAGCTACAAGCATGATTTCCTCGTGATACTCCACTTGAACTTGCACAAAACAACCTTGATTTGATGTCATCCTCCATGGGTTGTATGTGATCTTCCTCTTGACACAAGCCCATGGAAGCAAACCTAACCCCACATAGAACTCTCACAAAGACCATGGGTTAGTACAAAAAGCACAATGTACAATGCTTACCATACCATGAGATCACTTGATCCCACTCGGTGTATCTTCTACGCTTTGTGTGATGATCAACTTGAATCACTCTCTATACTTAGTCTTGATAAACCTTGACTCTTTCCAACTTTCTTCATTTGGGTGATGTCTTGAAGGTAAACATGAATGATCACACAATCTTCTTCTTCAAGACATACTTGCAATAAGCTCAATACTCACATGACCAATCTTTGGATAATTCCTTAATAGCACCTTGGTCAACTCATAAACTCCTTGAAACCAACACATGTACTTCAAGAAATGCCTATGGAAAAAATCCTTCAAATATAACTCAATGCAACCATTAATCTATAGAGAATGTCATCAATTACCAAAACCACACATGGGGGCACCGCATGTCCTCCGCATGTCCTTTCATTACTGCTGTTCCTAATGATAAAAATGAGCTTATTCCACAAAGAATTGGTACTGGCTACATAATGGTAATTGATTTTTGAAAATTAAATAAAGCTACTAGGAAAGATCATTACCCTTTATCAAATGCTAGAAAGATTATCTAAGCACACACACTTTTTTTTTTCTTGATGGATATTCTGGTTTCTCTCAAATACCTGTATCATAATCTGATCAAGAGAAAACCACCTTTACTTGTCCTTTTGGAATTTATGATTATAGATGTATGCCTTTTGGTTTATGCAATGCACCTGCTACCTTCCAAACATGTACGATTACTATATTCTCTGATTTTTGTGAACAGATTGTGGAGGTTTTCATCAATGATTTCTCAGTTTACGGAACTTCTTTTGATGATTGATTAAGAAATCTTGATCGAGTTTTGCTGAGATGTGAGAAAACTAATCTTGTCTTGAATTGGGAGAAGTGCCACTTTATGGTTAATGAAGGTATTGTCTTAGGGCATAAAGTTTCTGAACAAGGTATTGAGGTGGATAAAGCTAAAGTTGATGCAATTGAATAAATTCCATGTCCTAAAGATATTAAAGGTATTTGTAGTTTCCTTGGTCATGCTGGTTTCTATAGGAGGTTCATTAAAGTCTTCCCTAAAATTTCTAGGCCTCTTACTAATCTTTTACAAAAGGATGTTCCATTTGTTTTTATGATGATTGTGAAGAAGCCTTTGAGACACTAAATAAAGCCTTAACTTCTGCACCTATTGTTCAACCACCTGATTGGAACTTGCCTTTTGAAGTTATGGTCGATGCTAGTGATTATGTTGTTGGTGCTGTTCTAGGACAAAGAGTTGATAAGAAATTAATTGTTATCCATTATGCTAGTAAAACTCTAGACAGTGCACAAAGAAATTATGCTACTACTGAAAAGAATTTTTAGCAGTTGTGTTTGCTTGTGTTTGCTATGGGAGAGAGTCATTGAGCACCTCTTAAGAAGAATGACAAGCGTGACCAAAAATCAGTTTGGTTTCATGCCTGGGAGGTCGACCATGGAAGCCATATTCTTGGTTTGACAACTTATGGAGAGATATAGGGAGCAAAAGAAGGACTTTCATATGGTGTTTATTGACTTGGACAAGGCCTATGATAAGATATCGCGGAATGTCATGTGGTGGGCCTTGGAGAAACACAAAGTCCCAGCAAAGTACATTACCCTCATCAAGGACATGTACGATAATGTTGTGACAAGTGTTCGAACAAGTGATGTCGACACTGATCACTTCCCGATTAAGATAGGACTACATCAGGGCTCAGCTTTGAGCCCTTATATTTTTGCATTGGTGATGGATGAGGTCACAAGGGGTATACAAGGAGATATCCCATGGTGTATGCTCTTTGCGGATGATGTGGTGCTAGTTGACGATAGTCGGACGGGGGTAAATAGAAAGTTATAGTTATGGAGACAAACCTTGGAATCGAAAGGTTTAAGGCTTAGTAGAACTAAAACCGAGTACATGATGTGCGGTTTAAGTACTACTAGGTGTGAGGAGGAGGAGGTTAGCCTTGATGGCCAGGTGGTACCTCAGAAGGACACCTTTCGGTATTTGGGGTCAATGTTGTAGGAGGATGGGGGTATTGATGAATATGTGAACCATCGAATCAAAGCCGGATGGATGAAGTGGTGCCAAGCTTCTGACATCCTCTGTGACAAGAGAGTGCCATAAAAGCTAAAAGGCAAGTTCTACAAGACGGTGGTTCGACCCGCAATGTTGTATGGCACTGAGTGTTGGCCGACTAAAAGGCGACATGTTCAACAATTAGGTGTGATGGAGATGCGTATGTTGAGATGGACGTGTGGCCACATGAGGAAGGATCGAGTCTGGAATGATGATATACGAGATAGAGTTGGGGTAGCACCATTTGAAGAGAAGCTTGTCCAACATCGTCTGAGATGGTTTGGACATATTCAGCGCAGGCCTCCAGAAGCTCCAATGCATAGCGGATGGCTAAAGCGTGCAGAGAATGTCAAGAGAGGGCGGGGTAGACCGAATTTGACATGGGATGAGTCCGTTAAGAGAAACCTGAAGGATTGGAGTATCACCAAAGAGCTAGCTATGGACAGGGGTGCGTGGAAGCTTGATATCCATGTGCCCGAGCCTTGAGTTGGTTGCGAGATCTTATGGGTTTCACCTCTAGCCTACCCCAACTTGTTTGGGACTAAAGGCTTTGTTGTTGTTGTCTTTGTTGTTGTTATTGTTGTTGTGTTTGCTTGTGATAAATTCAGAACTTACTTGTTGATTCCAAAATAATTGTTCACACTGATCATGCTCCTATAAAATATCTTATGAAAAATAAAGATGCTAAACCCAGACTCATTAGGTGGGTTCTCTTGTTACAAGAATTTGATTTGACATATCACTGATAGGGAAGGAGCTGAGAACCCTATAGTTGATAACTTGTCTAGATTAGAAAATATTATTCATGAACCACTTCCTATTGATGATAGTTTTCCCGATGAGCAACTAGCTGCAATAAATGTTTCTCATAACACACCTTGGTATGCCGACTCTGCTAATTACATTGTTGCTAAATATATACCACCTAGTTTCACATACCAACAAAAAAAAAATTCTTGTATGATTTAAGACATTACTTTTGGTATGACCCACATGTTTATAAAGAAGGAGTAGATGGTATTATTAGATTTTGTGTACCTAAGCATGAACAGGAACAAGTCCTACACAAATGTCACTCCAAAGCCTATGGAGGACATCACGTGGGAGATAGAACTGCTCACAAGGTATTGCAATCTGGTTTTTATTGGCCTACTCTCTTCAGGATGCCCATAAATTTGTCATGTGATGAATGTCAAAGAATTGGTAATATTGGTAAGCATCAGGAAATGCCTATGAATTATTCACTTGTTGTTGAACCATTCGATGTTTGGGGTTTTGATTATATGGGACATTTTCCTTCCTCTAATGGGTATACTCATATTTTGGTTGCTGTTGATTATGTTACTAAGTGGGTAGAAGCTATTCCAACTAGTAGTGCTAATCATAACACTTCCACTAAAATGCTTAAATAAGTTATTTTTCCAAGGTTTGAAGTCCCTAGGTACTTAATGACTGATGGTGCTTTCCAAAAAAATGCTTGCTAAATATGATGTTAACCATAGAATTGCATCACCCTATCATCCTCAATCTAGTGGTCAAGTAGAACTTAGCAATAGAGAAATAAAACGAATATTACAAAAGACTATCAATAGGTCCCGATAGAATTGGTCTAAGAAATTGGATGATGCACTTTGGGCCTACATAACAGCTTATAAAAATCCTACGGGCATGTCTCCGTACAAAATGGTTTATGGGAAAGCTTGCCATTTGCCTCTTGAGTTATAACATAATGCATATTGGGAAAGCAAAAGAACTTAATTATGACTTGAAACTTGCTGGTGAAAAAAGGTTATTTGATATTAGCTCACTAGATGAATGGAGAACCCAAGCTTATGAAAATGCCAAATTATTCAAAGAAAAGGTTAAAAGATGGCATGATAAAAGAATCCAAAAGCGGGAATTCAAAGTTGGAGAATATGTTCTTTTGTACAACTCTCGTTTTAGATTCTTTGCAGGAAAACTTCTCTCCAAATGGGAAGGACCATATATTATCGAAGAGGTTTATTGCTCTAGGGCTATCAAGATTAATAATGCTGAAGGTACTAACCCGGAGGTGGTCAATGGACAAAGAATTAAACAGTATATCTCAGGTACGCCTATTAATGTTAAAAGCAATATTATTCAAACCATGACACCGGAGGAACACATAAAAGAAACCTTCCAGAACACTCTAGAATCTTGAAAAAGAGGAGGTACGTGATATGCTAAGTAAAGGGACTCCGAAAAAATCACAAAAATATTTTCCGTCAGTTTTGGAATATTTTAAAAATTAGAAAAATAAGAAATAACCAGGAAGGCAACCGAGGTGGCCAAGATACATCAGGGCGCGCGTGCCTTCCCTGGCGCACCTTGGTCGGTTGTGCCCTCCTCGGGCACCTTCCCGACTTTGTTTTCCTTCCAGATGCTTGTTTCCCAAGATGGTTCTCTATATATACCCCCGGACGATTTGACCACCGCATCACAGTAAAATCCTCAATTCTTGTTTCATGTTGTTTTCCTGACAGATCTGAAAATAGGTCATCTCAAGATTCGCATGGGGAGGGTTATGTTACCCACCAGGCTCTAAATCCAAACATCTTTAAGAAGACCTTCCCGTATTTTTGGTTCACGGATGAAGAAGGACACTGATCCGGAGGAGATGGAGGATGCATCCTCAGATGAAGACGAAGTTCTACTACCTCAAACTAGAGATATGCATGTGGAGTCTAAGAAGTCAAGTCTCCCCAATAAAACTAACACCCAATCTATCCCTTCTCGTTTTCTGTAGGATAGCAAGGCAACATTATGCAAGAATATACTAAAGCTTGAGCTAGAGAATGAGGATCTTAGGGAGGATAATTTTATCCTCCGACGCAAGCTGGAGAAGAAGAACATCACTACCTCATCACCACCATCTTCATCATCTTCCCCACCAAAGGAGACTTGAGTACACGGGTACGGGCACTCCCCTTGGCTTGTGCCAAGCTTGGGGGAGGTGCCCCGGTGTCGTATCACCATCACTTTTATTACCTTTACCAATTTTAGTTCGATCCTTAGTTATTTCGTCTTTAGTTGAATAAAAGTTTAGTATCATCTATTTTTGGGTATTAGTTTCTTGATCTATCTATCTATGTAATCGAGTGAGAGATATATAATAAAGTTTAATTTCAGTTTTAGCTTCTTTACTTTTATGTTGCAATCGAAATAAAAGGAAATAAATGAAAAAGATCATATGCTAATCTTATGGTAAGTAATGACATCACATAAGGAAAAGTATAAGTGGTAAAATTTATTGGAAATTGGCAAACACGACATTGGTCAATGATGCAACTCAAGAAAGAATTAATAAGGGAAGAGAAGATTCACATGCAAATATACTATCTTGGACATCTTTTATGATTGTGAGCCCTCATTAAATATTATATGCCAAAATTGTTGATGTTGGACAAGGAAGACAACTTAATGAGTTATGTTTGTTCATATTCACATAGAAGTTATATTTTCATAGATACTTCAACACGTGGTGCTTGCTCAAAATGTTTGCTAGCAAAAAATTCCGCAGTAAGTAGAGATACTACTTGTGCATCCAAAAACCTTAAATCCAAACTCATGTTTTGAGAGTCCACCATACCAACCTATGGATTTTTCATTGGTGCACTAAGGCAATAAAAATTGCTTCTAAATGTGTTTGCTCAATTAGTATAAGAGAAAATTGAGCGTTGTAGAAACTTGTGATGGCAAAGTAATAAAATCGATGGACTGCATAATAAAGGTTGATATCATAAGGGGCAATATAACGTGACGTTCTTTTGCATTAAGGGATTTGGCATAAAAACCAAAGAGCGCATGACAACCTCTACTTCCCTCTGCGAAGGGCCTATCTTTTACTTTTATGCAAGAGTCAAAGTATTCTTCCTATTCCTTTTTATTTTCTCTTTCTGCAAGCATCATATGGTGAAGAAAGATCTAGCCACATATATCCAGTTGGATATGAGTGAGCATGAGTTATTATTGTTGACATCACCCTTGAGGTGAATTCGTTGGGAGGCGAAACTATAAGCCCCTATCTTTCTATGTGTCTGGTTGAAACTTTTTGCTCATAGGTATGTTGTGAGTGTTAGCAATCATTGAAGACTAAAAGATGGTTGAGTATGTGGACTTGCCAAAGGGCACCGATACGAGGCCCTTCTTGAAAATATGATGAATTGTAGTTGCAAAGTTGATTGTGAACATAGTTTGTTGGTTTTCAATAAGGTTTGTGCTTTATACTTTGATGTTGTGATGAATGGTTACTTATTCATGAGAAGTTATATGAAAAATTTATATGAAAAAGTTTTATGATAAAGTTTATTGTTGTTGTAATAATAAGCATGATGCTACTATGTCCGTATTTTGTTTTTATCGACGCCTCTCTCTCACACCATGTGGACATGTTCTCGATATCTGCTTTCGCTTGAGGACAAGTGAGGTCTAAGCTTGGGGTAGTTGATACGTCCATTTTGCATCATGATTTTCTACTGTTATTTATAATGTTTCTATGCATAATAATTCTTTATGAGGTATCATTTTCTCTCATTATATGCAAGGTTTACACAAAGAGGGAGTATGCCGGCAGCTGGAATTCTGGACCTGAAAAAGCTATGTCAGAGATACTTATTCCGCACATCTCCGAATGAGCTGAAATTTACGGAGAATTATTTTGGAATATATAAAAAATACTAGAGCAAATAACTACCGGAAGGGGGGGGGCACCTGGTGACCACAAAACACCAGGGCGCGCCAGGCCCCCAGGTGCGCCCTAGTGGGTTTTGCCCAGCCGAGCCCACCTCCTGTGCCCATCTTCTGGTACATAAGGTCTTTTGATCTAGAAAAATTGAGGAGAGGACTTTCGGGACAGAGCGTCGTTGTCTCGAGGCGGAACTTGGACAGGAGCACTTCTGCAATCCGGTGGAGCGATTCCGCCGGGGAAACTTCCCTCCCAGAGGGGGAAATCGAATCCATCGTCATCACCAACAACCCTCTCATCTTTGGGAGGCCAATCTTCATCAACATCTTCAACAAGCACCATCTCCTCTCAAACCGTAGTTCACCTCTTGTGTTCAATCTTTGTACCGGAACCTCAAATTGGTACCTGTGGGTGACTAGTAGTGTTGATTACATCTTGTAGTTTATTACTATATGGTTTATTTTTTGGAAGATTATATGTTCAGATCCATTATGCTATTTAATACCCCTCTGATCTTGAGCGTGAATATCATTTGTGAGTAGTCACTTTTGTCCTTGAGGTCACAAGAGAAGTCATGTTGCAAGTAATCATGTGAAGGTTATATGTGTTCGATATTTTGATGATATTTATGTTGTGGTTCCCTTAGTGGTGTCATGTGAACGTCGACTACATGGCAGTTCACCATCTTTGGGACTAAGGAAATGCATCATGGAGTAGTTATTAGATGATGAGTTGCTACAGTGATAGAAACTTAAACCCTAGTTTATGCGCTACTTCATAAGGGACTGATTTGGATTCATATGTTTAATGCTATGGTTAGATTTTATCTTAATACTTTTCTCGTAGTTGCAGATGCTAGGGGGTTAATCATAAGTGGGAGGTTTGTTCAAGTGAGAACAACACCAAAGCAGCGGTCCACTCACATATCAAATTATCAAAGTCGCGAACACGAATCAAACCAACATGATGAAAGTGACTAGATGAAATTTTCGTGTGCCATCAAAAACTCTTTGCTTATTATAAGAGACTGTTTGGTCTGTCCTTTGCCACTTGCTCGTTACAAATTATTTTGCTATCAAATTACTTGTTACCGACAATTTCAGTGCTTGCAGACATTACCTTGCTGAAAATCACTTGTCATTTCCTTCTACTTCTTGTTGGGTGCAACACTCTTACTTATCGAAAAGACTGCGATTGATCTCCTATACTTGTGGGTATTAGTTACCTTGTTGAAGACATTGTTTGGATACGCTCGGATTGATTCTTCAGGGCGAAAACTTAGATTCTGACCTTGGTGGTCGGATCTGGTGACGACGACGCTTGAGTGTTGGTCCTTTCCTGAAGGTGTTACTTTTGAAGAATATGTACGCAAGTGTGGTGTCATGAGATGGTTGGTGCAGATATGATCATAGATGTAGTTTGCCGATTGTGTATCTGATCGCTTTTGTTTTTTCCTCATCTACGCATAACTTTGGTCTAATATGACTTTGCTAGTTGTCGGTTTGTTTTCGTGTGTGTGTTGTGGGCCATGCACATCTTTTTTTTGAAATGAAACATCCGTTTATTTATTAGTAATAATGGTTACATCGTCTATAAAAAAATTTACAATATCACTCACAGGTTCCTCAAACCAATCCCTTGTCTCAGAAAATTTAGCTACTCTAGCAATTTCATGAGCTACTTTATTTGCCTCTCTATTACAATGTTCAAATCTAACTAACGGAAAATCACAAGCCATAAAATAACAATCATCAAACATAGCCGCCGCCGCTCCCGTTGTATGTCCTCCATTCTTCATTGTGTCAATTACTTCCAAATTGTCGGAGTTAACAACAAGTCAGTTGCTTCCCCCCTTTTGTGCAAGTAATATGCCAAAACGTAGTGCCATGGCTTCCGCTGTTAAAACATCTGCGCACCAATCCATCTTCCAATTCCCTCCCACAATAAATCTTCCTTTATCATCTCTAAGTACAGCTCCCGCTGTTCCTCTAAGCATGTCTTGATCGAACGAAGCATCGACATTTAATTTTACAAAACCTAGAGGGGGTCTCGTCCATCCCTCTTTTCTATTCGTTGCCCTGGAGGATTGGGAAATAACATAGTTTATCGTTATAGCATGTGCTCCCATCGAAATTTGGTATGCACCTTGGGTCTTTCCCTGATGGACTAGCGAACGTCTTTCCCACCATAAATACCAGGTTGTTATAGCGATCAGTTTGCGAACATTCTGTATGCCCACTGTAGAGAGCTCGTGTTCTGGCATAACAAGTAAAAATTCGAGTACTGCCTCTCCTACACGATCGACCGCACAAGCTTTTTTAATGGCTTCGTGCAATCCCAGCTTCTCCCACACCTCTTTTGCCTTTTGACACATAAATAACAAGTGTTTAGTATCTTCAGGCCCGTTCGAAGATGATGGGCAGGTGGCGAAACTTTCATATGTCTATTAGCAAGTGTAACACGACACGGGAGGGTTCCGTGTAGGGTACGCCAAATAAAAATCTTCACTTTTGCTGGACAAGATAATTTCCAAATGTTTCTCCAAATAGTATTGACATTTATTCCTCCCATGCCATTAGAATGTTGCAATTTCCTCCCATGTTGCTTTTTTCATTCCTCCAGATAAGCTGAACGAACCGTGAATAGTCCATTCTTTGTAAAACTCCAAGCTATGAAATCTGACATGTTGTACGTGGGGAGGGGGATCACAAGCACCCTCTGGACATCAATTGGCCACAACGTTTGTCTTACCAAATCTTCATCCCAACAATTGTTGATTGGATCTATAAGATCAGCAACTTTGGTCAGAAGCTGCCCTCTTCTAGGAGTGTGAATTTTCCTATTGGCCCCATTAGGGATCCATACATCTCTCCAAATATATATATTTTGTCCATTTCCAACTCTCCAAATATAACCATTTTTTAGAGACTCCACTCCCGCCATAATGCTTTGCCAAGTGAAGGAAGATCATTTTTTAAGACTGGCATTCATTAAATCTCCATCCGGAAAATATTTAGCTCTCAAAATGGTGGCACATAGAGAATCAGGATTATCAAGCAGGTGCCACGCTTGTTTGTCTAACAAGGCCAAATTGAAACAATGTATGTCTGGAAAATCCATTCCTCCTTGGTCTTTTGGTATACACATCTTCCACCATGCCATCCAATGCATTCTCTTATGATTGTCTTCGTCACCCCACCAAAAATGCGACATCGCGTCAATGATTCCTTTATAATTTTTTTAGGAATTTTAAAGACGGACATTGCATAAGTTGGGATAGCTTGTACAACCGATTTGAGAAGGATTTCCTTCCCTCCTGCTGATAGCAGCTTTTCCTTCCAACCACCGATTTTCATAACGATTCGATCGATTAAGAATTGAAAATAATCACTTTTGTCCATACCCACATCTGAAGGCAGACCCAAATATTTGTCACTGAGAGTTTCAGTCAAAATGTTCAGAATAGTACATATATGCGCCTTATCTTCCACTTTAGTGTTGGGACTAAAAAATATAATAGATTTTTCAACACTCACCATTTGCCACGATGCAGCACAATAAGCATCCAAAACTGATTTCAGCGCCTCTGCATTCATCGAATTAGCTTGCATCAGGATTAAAGAATCGTCTGCGAAGAGGAGATTTGAAACAGATGGGGCATCTCTGCTAACTTTAATTCCGGAAATACTTCCAGTCTTCTCTGCATTAGCTAAGAGTGCAGTCAGGCCTTCCGTACATAACAAAAAGAAATACGGGGAGAAAGGGTCTCCCTGTCTAATTCTCTAGATGGTTTAAAGCTCTCTGTTTCTTCCGTGTTAAAACGAACTCGCTAATCCACCGAGGACACACATTCCATAATTAAATTCACCCAGTCCTGCTGAAATCCTAGTCTCAACATGTTTTCCTTTAAAAAGGGCCACTCCACTCGGTCATATGCTTTGTGCATGTCCAATTTGATTGCACACAAGCTCTCTTTACCGGTCATTTTATTTTTTATTTTATGGAAACATTCATAAGCCACTAAGATGTTATCTGTAATCATTCTTCCAGGCACAAAAACACTTTCGGTAGGGCTAATGATATCTGGGAGGATTGTCTTTAGACGAGCAGCAATCATCTTTGAAATGACCTTATACACCACATTGCATAAACTGATTGGTCTAAGTTGAGTTACCTTTTCCGGGGAGTTAACTTTTGGGATCATTACTATTGTAGTATCATTCCAACCATCTGGTATAGTACATGTATTCACCGCTTGGAGAACCTCTTCAGTCAAATCATCCCCTAACATAGCCCAAAATCTCTTATAAAAAATGGCATGAAGGCCATCTGACCCCGGCGCCTTTATATCACCAATGTCGTTTTACAAAGTTTTGATGCTTCGTTTTAAGTCAATAAAATTCAACATTGTTGAAAAAAGGCAAAATAATGATTGAAAGCGGCTGATACAAATTCTCTCGTCCTACACTTCAGGCGTGCTGTCGTTTTACAAAGCCACAGCACCGCTCGTTTTGGAGGCAGACATGGACTCCCCTGCTGCCGTGCAGCGGCCCTCGTTTTCGATCAGTACGTTGATTAGCAGCCACACACATGGCCGGGACCGGCCGGAAAGACGAAAAGCACGTTCCGAATTAAGTACTCCCTCCGTCCCGAACCGTAAGTCATTTTTTAATAGATAGTGTTAAAAAACGTTTTACATTTTGAAACGGATGGAGTACTTTTTACTATTACCTCTCAAAAAAAGTGCTGTAGTGGAAAGACATGTGCCGCCTCGGGTCTTCGGCGTACAACCCGCGGCCCCTGGCCCCCGCATGCCGCCAGGCGCGCGCGTGATCCCTGCCGTTCCACCGCTCCGCCACTAGCCGACGCCCGGTGAAAAACAAGGAAAACGAGTCGACGCTGGATGGCCAGGGCGCCCGCGGCTCGTGTCCAGCGAGCCTGCGAGGTGAATCGTCGTGGCATTCATGCACGCGCGCACCGGCACCGGCGACGGAACGTGCGTGTAGAGCCAAGGCGCCCGGTTGGGCGCTAGCGGAGGGCAGGACTTATTTAGGCGGCGTGGGTCTTTCGTTCCAGCCAGACACAGGCCACCGCGCGCGCATGGTACGTGCGGTCCGGCGTCGCTGTCGGTCCCCACGCAGAAACAAACAAGCCAAGCCCGCACGGCGTCGGCGAGCGCGTGTGGCCAAGCTCGCGACGGAGCGATGCTTCTCATTATTAGCTAGGTGATGCGCCATTGGTGGAGTGGACGTACCGGCATGTCCGCAGCGCGGGTGACCTGAGGCCCGCGTGCACTGTGCATCAGCAGTGCGCGTGGTCTCGCTTGCTTGCCTGCACCGGAATTAGGCCACGAGTTCCACGTCTCTTCTCCTCATTAAATCTTGTAGGAGGATAGCCGTACTGTGGACTAAGGCTCCGTTCGGTTTACAGGGAAAAGCAAAGGAATCAAGATCCTGTAGTTTTTCTCCCCTTCGATGCGTTCGGAACACAGGAAATGGGAACAGTAAATTTAGGGAAAGGTGGGCCTATCCACACGGTTCCAGAGGAATAGAAACATCTGCCTCAATCTCATTTTTCTGGCGTAGACTTGAGCAAGAGTGAAGCTCAGTTAATAAACAATGTTTCCTTGCATGTGGCATGTACGACA
Source organism: Triticum aestivum (assembly GCF_018294505.1). Taxonomy (NCBI): domain Eukaryota; kingdom Viridiplantae; phylum Streptophyta; class Magnoliopsida; order Poales; family Poaceae; genus Triticum; species Triticum aestivum. The sequence continues at coordinate 633,533,055 of NC_057804.1, read as the reverse complement.
CCACACATTTGTTCTATTTTTTTAATCGGCCCAACTATCAGTTTCCTATGGTTCTTGCCCCTTTGAACCGAACACCGTCTTTTCGTTTCTATCCTTCATTTTCTACTCCTTGGTTTTACCACAACAATCCTATGCCTTCAATGATTCCCGTCGTTTTCTTTCCCTCCATACCGAACGGGGCCTAATAGTTGTTTCTTTTTCTTTTGATTGATGAGCGGACAGTGGACTAGTAGTTTATAAGGCGATAACGGCCCGTCCGATAGAATGGAAGATTGGGCTAGAAGGGCCCACCTTTGTCCGTCCCACATAGGTCCTGCTGGAATGGAAGATTGGGCTAGAATGCCTCTTTGTTTTTTCAATTGTTGCTCCTTCCCGTTCGCGTGCTCTGTTCCCGTCCATTCTTTCTTCTTCGCGTAGCTAGGCGATAACGGCCCGTCCGATAGGCCCACCATGGAGATAATCGGGTTACCGACTCCTTTTTCTCTTTGTCTAGAAAAAAAGACTCCTTTTTCTCTTCAAAAAGAAATGTCTTTCAAAGATGTCAGTGTAACTCTTAGTCGTAGGAATCCTTATCAAGCTACCAGTGACACTTTGGCGACATGGTCGGCGAGAAGAAAAGCTGTCCATGAGGGCATCTTCTAGAGCACACTATCGACACATCTTTTTATTAACTGGTTCATCTTAGAACTTGGGGACGTTGGGCAAAGGTTTCGAGAGAAACAGTCCGTACAACCAAGAAACAAGGAAGTTGGCACGAGATGGAAAACGCACCTTGCTGGGTACGCAAAAGTTCATGTGGATGCATGTGTGGCTAGGTCTGGAATTGGTGGATCTGTGGGAACGATATGTTGTGATGACTCTGAAAAATATTTTGGTTCTTCGGCACCGGTGGTTCATGGCGTATTGCATCCGGCCACCCTCGGAGCTATAGCTTGCCATGAAACATTGTGGTGTTGGCCGAGGATCTTCTGCTGCGTAAAATACTCATTTGAGCGTCATTCTTGCCAAGGAGTATGTCTTTTTTTTCAACCTACTCAAGTCCAAATCATTAGTAGCAAAAGGGTAAACATGGTATACCAGGCCCTCCAATTTTTTAAAAGGCTTATCTAAATGATTTGCGAATCAGACTCAAAGTAGGTAGTTGATGATACTTCCTCTGTAACTTAATATAAGACGTTTTTTTACACTATGACTGTATCAAAAAATGTCTTATATTAAGTTTTGTTCGCGGGAAAACATCTTATATTGAGTTACAGGGGGGAGTATTACAAAGGGTAATGCTGGTTGATATGGTTTAATCATAAGCGAGATTAAGGCCAGGTCACCAAAGGGCCACAATTTAGTCAAGTTTTCACATTCTCTATATCAGAGGTGTCATGTTTCGCTAGGCCAAGCCCATGATCCCATGTGTATCCCTCTCTATGTGAACATTGATCAATAAGGCTTGGCAATTTCCCTAAAAAAAGGTGTAGGATTTTCAATAAAATAATAATTATAGGAGTTACTTTGTAATTCTTGAATCTTGAATCCTAAGCAATGTATTTGTAACAGATGCGAGTATGAATAAAGTTACGTGTCCTCCCTCCTCTCCTTTTTACTCCGCATTTAAGATATATCTGAAGTCAAACTTCGTAAAGCTTGACTAACTTTCTAGAAAAAATATCAACATTCACAATACGAAATCAATACATTAGATGCATCATGAATTTAGTTTTCATATTATATAAATTTAGTATTATTGATGTTGATATTTTTTATATAAGTATGGTCAAAGTTTACGAGTTTGACCTCAAACAAATCTTATGTGCAGAGTAAAAATGACCGGAGGGGGTATTTCTTAAAAATATAACCATACATGACGATCCTAGTAAACTGATGAACTATTTTCTAAAAGGAGTAAACCGATGTATTTGTAGTATAGAAGGAAGTCAGAAATTCGTAGGGGCAAGTACATGCCTAGCCGTATCGGCCGCCACGCGATCCGCAAAATCATGGATTCCGCACAAAGGCACACCAACTTTTAAGTTTTAGTTTTCGAAACTTCCGATTTTTTGGTCGCATGTTTGGAAACTCATGATTTTGTTGGTCGTTCGTACCATGTTTCAGAAGTTGAAACCTTTTTTCCTAGTGCGGGTTCTGAAACATATGATTTTGTTGGTCGCTTGTACCAAGTTTCAGAAGTTGAAACTTAACGAAGTTTCAAAAACCCGTCAAAATGTATTTAAAATGGATCTCATTTGAATGCCCTCGTCACCAGAAACACAGATATGCAAGCTAAACTTAGTTTTTTATTTTGCTTCAAAATATATGAAAGATTGAAAATCAAAAGCCAAAAGAAAAAGGGGGTGCGTATCCCGGCCCCTGCATGCTACAGATCCCCTTCCCAGAGAAAGTAGCAAATGCTCATGATGGAAATGAAACAAGAAGCTTGAATATGGGTACCAAAAATCGGGATTCTTGGACTCATCAACAAAGGGCAAGTCGGTTGTTGCCACGTGTGTGGTCTGATAACTTCATCATATATCATGGAATTCGTACACGGGATGCTAGTTTTACATGGAATTCTTACAGAAGACTCGGCTGGAAGTTGCTAATCCCTCTAAAGATCCTTTTTACCATTGGTTCATGCTTAGAAATAGCATTTTGACCAAGTATAATCTGATCAGGATAGGGAGAGCTGGCAATGATTGGTGTCACTTATGCTTGTAGAAAGAAAACATTACACACCTAATGTTTGGGTGAGCTCTTGCTAAACGAGGATGACTGCGATCCTTCCCGAAGAACCCTCAAAAAATAGTGCATGTGGAGGAGTAATTGTATGTTGGATTATTTGGAAGGTCAAAATTATGCTTGTTCTAACCAATTTTTTTGATGATCCTCTGACTGGTATTTTGAAACTATGTCACATATCTTGTAGAAAAGTCCCGGATGCGAAAGCACCATGGAAGGGATGAAGCTGATCAAGGAGGTGATTCAAGATGTGTACACAAAGGGCCATGGATGGGATTATGTGATTAGAATTGAATCTTCGTGCCTTTTGTTGTCGACCTCTCCTAATGATGTATGCTTGATCATTTTTTATCTCCTCAGAAGTTGTGGTGGTTCTTTGGCTGGGCCTGCACTTTGGTTTGCTGGCTTGTAATGTCTAATGCTCATGTTGTGATGGATGTAATCATCATGCTTAGAAAAATTAGTCTGAGAGATTGTGTTCTCTTTGTTAGCTTAATACTTAGAGCAACTCTAGTAGAGTCGGCATAATAACCGCCGATATGTCGACTTTGACCCAAAAGAGCACTCTAGCAAAAGACGTCATACGACCCTGAGTCACCACAATTTATGGAAGGCACTCCACATCCAATCCGCGAGCTTCCATATTTGGAGGCTATGGGTGCTGGTTTGGAACATGCGCCATGCGCCAACCACTCGCATGGGAGAAAAGTTTCAGGCCGACCTCTTCTTCCTGCACACAACCCGGTCAATGTTGTGGTCATCCGTACATTCGCCTCTTCCATCCCTGGCATTGTTGCGTCCGCTTTTCCACTGGAAAGATCATCAATTAATGGTCGCCGTTGCGCTTCCCAGCTGCCCATGGTAAATCAAACCATGTTTCCCGTCGGAGCATGCTACTTTGCAGGTAAACAAAAAAATTCACACAATTTACACATAAATTGCACTTTTTGTAATATGCTAGAATAAACATATAATATTGGTTTTTTTTTGCAAAAATAGAAGTTTTCTAAGAATTAATATATAAGTGGCATTGCTAATTGATCCATAACATCTCCACTTCTAAAAATCAAAATAATGAAGGTTTCTCAAAAGAATGAATTAGTGGCATTTGTATTGCCCTTTAAGAAAATAAAAATAAAAATAAATAATGACAAAATTTGCACACAGTTAACATAGAAAGTGCTCCTTTTTATAACACGCAAGAATAAGAATATAGTCGTGGACTTTCGAAACAAATAAGTTTCCCAAGAAGGAATGAACTACCAGCAGTGGTATTATCATTAAATTAGAAATAATATAAAGAAACAAAAAACAAAAACAAAATAATGAAGTTTTCAAACAAAGAATGAATTAGTGGCATTGGTATTACCTTTTAAGAAGAAAAATACGTGAAAAAGGACAAAAATTCCACACAATTTGCACAGAAATTGCACTTTCCCATAATATGCGAGAATGAGCATATAATAGTTAACTTTTGAAAAAATGATTCCTAAGAAGGAATGAATTAGTGGCATTGGTATTACCTTTAAAGAAGAAATAAATGAAATAAAAATAAAAATAATGAAGTTTTCTAAGAAAGTATATTTTGAGGCATTGGTCTCTTTCAAAAATATGAAAATGAAACAAAAAAAATAACAAAGTTTTCTAAGAAAGAATGAATTAGTAGCATTGCTATTACTTTTAAGAATTTTTTTAAAAAGGATGGATAAATCTGGATGCAATTTACACAGAAATTGTGGCTTTTATAGTAGTGGAATTTCAAAACAAAAGTTTCCTAACAAGGAATGGATTAGTGACATTTACATTTGTTGAACACGGTAATTTCAAAATTTTCCTATGATCACGCAAGATCTATCTAGGTGATGCATAGCAACGAGAGGGGAGAGTGTGTCCACGTACCCTCGTAGACCGAAAGCGGAAGCGTTTCAGTAAAGCGGTTGATGTAGTCGAACTTCTTCGCGATCCAACCTATCAAGTACCGATCATACGGCACCTCCGCGTGCAGCACACGTTCAGCTCGATGACGTCCCTCGTCTCTTGATCCAGTTGAGGACGAGGGTGAGTTCCGTCAGCACGACGGCATGGAGAGGGTGATGATGATGCTACCGACACAGGGCTTCGCCTAAGCACTACGATGATATGATCGAGGTGTGTAGCTGTGGAGGATGGCACTGCACACGGTTGGGAGAGAAACTTGTGTGTCTTTGGGGTGCCCCTGCCCACGTATATAAAGGAGGGAGGGAGGGAGGCCGCCTCCTAGGGGTGCGCCTAGAGTATGGAGTCGTAGTAGGAATCTCTTTCCCTTTTGGAGTAGGAGAGAAGGAAAGAGGGAAAGAGAGAGGGAGTAGGAAAGGGCAAGGGGGGTGCCACCCCCTTTCCCTAGTCCAATTCGGACCCATGGGAGGGGGGCACCTCCCCTTAGGCCTGCCTCCTCTTTTCTCGTATGGCCCAATAAGGCCCATTACTTCTCTCGGTGAATTCTCGTAACTCCTCGGTACTCCGAAAAATACCCGAATCACTCAGAACCTTTCTGATGTCCGAATATAGCCTTCCAATATATGAATCTTTACATCGTGACCATTTCGAGACTCCTTGTCACATTCGTGATCTCATCTGAGGCTCCGAACAAACTTCGGTCATCAAAACACATAACTCATAATACAAATCGTCATCGAATGTTAAGCGTGCGGACCCTACGGGTTCAAGAACTATGTAGACATGACCGAGAAACATCTGCGGTCAATAACGAATAGAGGAACCTGGATGCTCATATTGGCTCCTACATATTCTACAAAGATCTTTGTCGGTCAAACCGCATAACAACATACCTTGTTCCTTTTGTCATCGGTATGTTACTTGCCCGAGATTCGATCGTCGGTATCATCATACCTAGTTCAATCTAGTTACCGGCAAGTCTCTTTACTCGTTCCGTAATGCTTCATCCCGCAACTAACTCATTAGTCACATTGCTTGCAAGGCTTATAGTGATGAGCATTACTGAGAGGGCCCAGAGATACCTCTCCGATACAGGGAGTGACCAATCCTAATCTCGATCTATGCCAACCCAACAAACACCTTCGAAGACACCTGTAGAGCATCTTTATAATCACCAAGTTACGTTGTGACGTTTGATAGCACACAAGGTATTCCTCCGGTATTCGGGAGTTGCATAATCTCATAGTCTGAGGAACATGTATAAGACATGAAGATAGCAGTAGCAATGAAACTGTAACGATCATAATGCTAAGCTAATGGACAAGTCTTGTCCATCACATCATTCTCCTAATGATGTGATCCCGTTCATCAAATGACAACACATGTCTATGGTTAGGAAACATAACCATCTTTGATGAACGAGCTAGTCAAGTACAGGCATACAAGGGACACTATGTTTTCTCTATGTATTCACACATGTACTAAGTTTCCGATTAATACAATTCTAGCATGAATAATAAATATTTATCATGATATAAGGAAATATAAATAACAACTTTATTATTGCCTCTTGGGCATATTTCCTTCAGTCTTCCACTTGCACTAGAGTCAATAATCTAGTTCACATCGCCATGTGATTTCACACCAATAGTTCACATCTTTATGTGAATTGTTCACATCGCGATGTGTCTAACACCCAAAGTGTTTACTAGAGTCAATAATCTAGTTCACATCACTATGTGATTAACGCCCAAAGAGCACTAAGGTGTGATCATGTTTTGCTTGTGAGAGAAGTTTAGTCAATTGGTCTGTCACATTCAGAGCCGTATGTATTTTGCAAATTTCTATGTCTACAATGCTCTGCATGGAGCTACTCTAGCTAATTGCTCCCACTTTCAATATGTATCCAGATTGAGACTCAGAGTCATCCGGACCAGTGTCAAAGCTTGCATCGACGTAACTCTTCACGACAAACTCTTCATCGCCTCCATAACTAAGAAATATTTCCTTAGTCTTCTAAGGATTACTTTGACCGCTGTCTAGTGATCCAATCCTGGATCACTATCATACCCCCTTGCCAAACTCATAGCAAGGCACACAACTGGTTTGGTACATAGCATGGCATACTTTATAGAACTTATGACTGATGCATAGGGAATGACTTTCATTCTCTTTCTATCTTCTCTCATGGTTGGGCTTTGAGTCTTACTCAACTTTACACCTTGTAATACAGACAAGAACTCTTTCTTTGACTGATCCATTTTGAACTCTTTCAAAAACTTGTCAAGGTATGTACTCATTGAAAAATCTTATCAAGCATCTTGTTCTATCTCTATAGATGTTGATGCCCAATATGTAAGGAGCTTCACTGAGGTATTTCTTTGAAAAAACTGCTTTCAAATTCTCCTTTATGCTTTCCTGAAAATTCAACATCATTTTTGATCAACAATATGTCATTCACATATACTTATCAGAAAGGCTGTAGTGCTCCCACTCACTTTCTTGTAAATACAGGCTTCACCGCAAGTCTGTATAAAACTATATGCTTTGATCAACTCATCAAAGCGTATATTCCAACTCCGAGATGCTTGCACCAGTCCACTGATGGATTGCTGGAGCTCGCACACTTTATTAGCACCTTTAGGATTGACAAAACCTTCTGGTTGCATCATATACAACTCTCCTCAGAGATATCCATTTAAGGAATGCAGTTTTGACATCCATTTGCCAGATTTCATAAAATACAACAATTGCTAACATGATTTGGATAGACTTAAGCATCGCTACAGTTGAGAAAATCTCATTGTAGTCAACATCTTGAACTTGTCGAAAACCCTTTTTGCGACTAGTCGAGCTTTGTAGATAGTAACACTACCATTAGCATCCCTCTTCCTCTTGAAGATCCATTTATTTTCTATAGCTTACTGTTCTCGCGTAAGTCCACCAAAGTCCACACTTTGTTCTCATACATGGATCCCATCTCAGATTTCATGGCCTCAAGCCATTTCGCGGAATCCGGGCTCATCATCGCTTCCTCATAGTTCGTAGGTTCACCATGGTCTAGTAATATGACTTCCAGAATAGGATTATCGTACCACTCTAGTGCGGAACTTACTCTATTTGACCTACGAGGTTTGGTAGTAACTTGATCTGAAGTTTCATGATCATCATCATTAGCTTCTTCACTAATTGGTGTAGGAATCACTGAAACTGATTTCTATGATGAACTACTTTCCAATAAGGGAGAAGATACAATTACCTCACCAAGATCTACTTTCCTCCCACTCACTTCTTTCGAGAGAAACTCCTTCTCTAGAAAGGATACATTTTTAGCAACAAAGATCTTGCCTTCGGATCTGTGATAGAAGGTGTACCCAACAGTTTCCTTTGGGTATTCTATGAAGACACACTTCTCCAATTTGGGTTTGAGCTTATCAGGTTGAAGCTTTTTCACATAAGCATCACAGCCCCAAACTTTAAGAAATGACAACTTTGGTTTCTTGCCAAACCGCCGTTCATAAGGCGTCGTCTCAACGGATTTTGATGGTGCCCTATTTGAAGTGAATGTAGCTGTCTCTAATGCATAACCCCAAAATGATAGTGGTAAATTGGTAAGAGACATCATAGATCACACCATATCTAATAAAGTGCGGTTATGACGTTCAGACACACCATTACGCTGTGGTGTTCCAGGTGCGTGAGCTGTGAAACTATTCCACATTGTTTTAATGAAGGTCAAAATCAAATATTTGCCTCTGCGATCAGATCGTAGAAACATTACTTTTTTGTTACGATGATTCTCCACTTCACTCTGAAATTCTTTCAACTTTTCAAATGTTTCACACGTGTGTTTCATCAATCAGATATACCAATATCTTCTCAAATCATCTGTGAAGGTCAGAAAATAACGATACCGGCCACGAGTATCAACACTCTCATTGGACCTCATACATCAGTATGTATTATTTCCAATAAGTCAGTAGCTCGTTCCATTGTTCTGGAGAACAGAGTTTTAGTCATCTTGCCCATAAGGCACAATTCGCAAGTATCAAATGATTCATAATCAAGTGATTCCAAAAGCCCATCAGCATGGAGTTCCTTCATGCGCTTTACACCAATATGACCTAAACGGCAGTGCCACAAGTATGTTGCACTATCATTATCAACTTTGCATCTTTTGGCATCAATATTAGGAATATGTGTATCACTACGATCAAGATTCAATAAACCATAAACATTGGGTGTATGACCATAGAAGGTTTTATTCATGTAAACAAAATAACAATTATTCTCTGTCTTAAATGAATAACTGTATTGCAATAAACATGATCTAATCATATTCATGCTGAACAACACCAAATAACATTTATTTAGGTTCAACACTAATCTCGAAAGTATAGGGAGTGTGCGATGATGATCATATCAATCTTGGAACCACTTCCAACACACATCGTCACTTCACCATCAACTAGTCTATATTTATTCTGCAACTCCTGTTTCGAATTACTAATTTAGCAACCGAACAAATATCAAATACCCAGGGGTTACTACGAGCACTAGTAAGGTATACATCAATAACATGTATATCAAATATACCTTTGTTCACTCTGCCATCCTTCTTATCCACCAAATATTTGGGGTAGTTCCGCTTCTAGTGACCATTTCCTTTGCAGTAGAAGCACTCAGTTTCTGGCTTAGGTACAGCTTTGGGCTTCTTCATGGGAGTGACAACTTGCTTGCCATTCTATATGAAGTTCCCTTTCTTTCCCTTTGCCCTTTTCTTGAAACTAGTAGTCTTGTCAATCATCAACACTTGATGCTTTTTCTTGATTTCTACCTTTGTCGATTTCAGCATCACGAAGAGCTCGGAATCGTTTTCGTCATCCCTTGCATACTATAGTTCATCACGAAGTTCCAGTAACTTGGTGATGGTGACTAGAGAACTCTGTCAATCACCATCTTATCTGAAAGATTAACTCCTACTTGATTCAAGCGATTGTACTACCCAGATATTCTGAGTACATGCTCACTAGGTGAGCAATTCTCCTCCATTTTTAGGTGAAGTACTTGTCGAAGGTCTCATACCTCTCGACACGGGCATGAGTCTGAAATTCCAATTTCATCTCTTGGAACATCTCATATGCTCTGTGGAGTTCAAAACATTTTTGAAGTCCCGGTTCTAAGACGTATAGCATGGTGCACTAAACTATCACATAGTTATCATATTGAGCTAGCCAAACGCTCATAACGTCTATGTCTGCTCCTGCAATAGGTCTGTCACCTAGCGGTGCATCAAGGACATAATTATTTTGTGCAACAATGAGGATAAACCTCAGATCACGGAACCAGTCCACATCATTGCTACTATCATCTTTAAACTTATTTTTCTCTAGGAACATATCAAAAATAAAGGGAAGCTACAACACGAGATATTGATCTACAACATAATTTGCAAAATACTATCAGGACTAAGTTCATGATAAATTAAAGTTATATTAATCATATTACTTAAGAACTCCCACTTAGATAGACATCCCTCTAGTCATCTAAATGGTCATGTGATCCATATCAACTAAACCATGTCCGATCATCACGTGAGATGGAGTAGTTTTCAATGGTGAACATCTCTATGTTGATCATATCTACTATATGATTCACGCTCGACCTTTCGGTCTCAGTGTTCCGAGGCCATATCTGCATATGCTAGGCTCGTCAAGTTTAACCGAAGTATTCTGCGTGTGCAAAACTGGCTTGTACCCGTTGTATGTGAACGTAGATCTTATCACACCCAATCATCATGTGGTGTCTCGGCACGATGAAGTGTAGCAACGGTACATACTCAGGGAGAACACCTATACCTTGAAATTTAGTAAGGGATCATCTTATAATGCTACTGTCGTACTAAGCAAAATAAGATGCATAAAAGATAAACATCATATGCAATCAAAATATGTGACATGATATGGCCATCATCATCTTGTGCCTTTGATCTCCATCTCCAAAGTACCATCACGATCTCCATTGTCACCGGCATGACACCATGATCTCCATCATCTTGATCTCTATCAACGTGTCATCACATGGTCGTCTCGCCAACTATTGCTTTTGCAAGTGTGTCTATCGCATAGCAATAAAGTAAAGCAATTATATGGCGCTTGCATCTTATGCAATAAAGAGACAACCATAAGGCTCCTGCCAGTTGCTGATAACTTTAACAGAACATGATTATCTCATACAACAAATTATATCACATCATGTCTTGACCATATCACATCACAACATGCCCTGCAAAAACAAGTTAGACGTCCTCTACTTTGTTGTTGCAAGTTTTACGTTCTGCTAATGGGCTTCTAGCAAGAGCCGTTCTTACCTATGCATCAAAACCACAACAATTTTTCGTCAAGTGTGCTGTTTTAACCTTCAACAAGGACCGGCCTTAGTCAATCTTGATTCAACTAAAGTTGGAGAAACACACACCCGCCAGCCACCTATGTGCAAAAGCACGTCAGTAGAACCAGTCTCATGAATGCGGTCATGTAATATCGGTCCGGGCCGCTTCATCCAACAATACCGCCGAATCAAAGTAAGACGTTGGTGGAAAGAAGTATGACTATTATCGCCCACAACTCTTTGTGGTCTACTCGTGCATATAACATCTACGCATAGACCTGGCTCGGATGCCACTGTTGGGGAACGCGGTAATTTCAAAATTTTCCTACGATCACGCAAGATCTATCTAGGTGATGCATAGCAACGAGAGGGGAGAGTGTGTCCACGTACCCTCATAGACCGAAAGCGGAAGCATTTCAATAACTCGGTTGATGTGGTTGAACTTCTTCGCGATCCAACCGATCAAGTACCGAACGTACGGCACCTCCGCGTTCAGCACACGTTCAGCTCAATGACGTCCCTCGTGATCTTGATCTAGTTGAGGACGAGGGTGAGTTCTGTCACCACGACGGCATGGCGATGGTGATGATGATGCTACCGGCACAAGGCTTCGCCTAAGCACTACGATGGTATGATCAATGTGTGTAACTGTGGAGGGGGGCACCGCACACGGTTGGGAGAGAAACTTGTGTGTCTTTGAGGTGCCCCATTCCCACGTATATAAAGGAGGGAGGGAGGGAGGCCGGCCCCCTAGGGGTGCGCCTAGAGTATGGAGTCCTACTACGACTTCCAAGTCCTAGTAGGAATTCCTTTCCCTTTTGGAGTAGGAGAGAAGGAAAGAGGGAAAGAGAGAGGGAGTAGGAAAGGGCAAGGGGGCGCTAATCCCTGCTCGTCCTCGAGTAGGTAAATGATAAAAGAAATAATTTATGAAGTGTGAATGCTAGTAAGTGCTTAAGTTTGATCAATGATAGTTTCAATCACTTTTTCTAGCATCATTATATATCATAACAGTAGCTCAACTCATAAAACTTCTCATGATCGAGTAACAAGCTATTCACATGTTAAATTATAGATCATAAAATTTCTTGAAAATTAACAAACCATGCTCTTAGTCATCAAACAATTGCAATTCATCTTATTTTCGGGAAGGGTCTATGTAAGAGCTTTGATTTAGCAAACTCCACATACTCAACTATCGTTTAATCTTTCACAATTGCTAACACTCATGTGATATTTATGGGTTCAAAGTTTTAATCGGACACAGAGAAAGATAGGGGCTCATAGTTTCGCCTCCCAACCTTTTACCTCAAGGGTAATGTCAACAATAATAATTTATGAAAACCTACATCCAAGTGGATATATGTATCCGGATCGCTCCAACACAAAGTGCTTGCCAAAGGAAAAAAGTGTAAAAAAGGAAAGGTGATGAACACCATGACTCTTGTATAAGGGTAGAAGATAAAAGTAAAAGATAAGCCCTTCGTAGAGGGAAGCATAGGTTGTCATGCACTTTTATGGTTGGATGCACAAAATCTTAATGCAAAAGAACGTCTCTTTATATTGCCGCTTGTGATAAAGACCTTTATTATGCAGTCCGTCGCTTTTATTTCTTCCCTATCACAAGTTTGTATAAAGCTTATTTTCTTCGCACTAATAGATCATACATATTTAAGGAGCAATTTTTTATTGCATGCATGATGATAACTTACTTGAAGGATCTTACTCGATCCATAGGTAGGTATGGTGGACTCTCATGGCAAAACTAGTTTAAGGGATGTTTGGAAGCACAAGTAGTATCTCTACTTCGTGCAAAGAATTTGGTTAGCATGAGAGGGAAAGGCAAGCTCAACATGTTGGATGATCCAAGACAATATAACGTTTCAGATATAGGAAAACATAACCCATTAATTTTTCTTCTTTGTCCAACGTCAACCTTTTAGCATGTCATATTTTAATGAGTGCTCACAATTACAATAGATGTCCCAGATAGTATATTTATATGTGAAATCTCTCTTCCTTTAATATTCTTTCATGAATTGTTCAAGTGACCAATTCTGTGTTTGCTAACTTTCAATAAGTTTACTACTTATACTTATTATGTGTGAAGCCATTACTCCCCATGTTATAAGCATATGAAACATATATAAATTCAGATTTATGATATTCAATTCATTCAACCATTTACTCATAAGATATACGTGAAGCAGTTGAGTAAATGAAAAACTGCTCCAAAAATATATAAATGAAGAACACTGAGTAGTCAAATAATTAACTAGCCATGGGAGGATTCTTTTTCATTCAATATTTCAGATCCAATGATTTTATTCAAACATCAAGTAAAATTGAAAATACGCTCCAAGCAAAACACATATCATGTGACGAATAAAAATATACTCCCTCCGTCCCAAAATAAGTGTCTTAGCCTTAGTAAATTTTTGTACTAGAGTTATTATAAAGTTGAGACACTTATTTTGGGACGGAGGGAGTAGCTCCGAGTAAGGTATACCGACAGTTTTGAAGACGAAAGAGGGGATGCCTTCCGGGGCATCCCCAAGCTTAGGCGCTTGAGTCTTCCTTGAGTATTACCTTGGGGTGCCTTGGGCATCCCCAAGCTTAGGGTATTTACACTCCTTATTCTCCTCATATCGATGTCCCACTCAAAACTTGAAAACTTCAATCACACAAAACTTAACGGAACTTCGTGAGATGGGTTAGTATGATAAAGAGTAAACCATTCACTTTGGTACTGTCAAAGACAAGATTCATAATTGTTCTCCCACAATTTCTACTGTACCATATCGTTTCTACAATTTATATTGATAAATATAAGCCATAGAAACTAGAAAACAAGCAAACTATGCATTGAAAACAGAATCTGCCAAAATCAGAACAGTCTGTAATAATCTGAACAGAAACCATACTTATGCTACTCCTAAAATTATGAAATAACTTGGTGGACGTGAGGAATTTGTCTATTAATCTTATGCAAAAAGAATCAACTCAAAAGCACTCTTCTGTAAAAAATGACAGCTAATCTCATGAGCGCAAAGTTTCTGTTTTTTACAGCAAGATCACATAAACTTTCACCCAAGTCTTCCCAAAGGTCTTACTTGGCACTTTATTGAAACAAAATCTATAAAACATGATTAGTACAGTAACTTAATCATGTGAACACACAAAACAGTAAGGGTAAATATTGGGTTGTCTCCCAACAAGCGCTTTTCTTTAATGCCTTTTAGCTAGGCATGATGATTTCAATGATGCTCACATAAAAGATAAGAATTGAAACATAAAGAGAGCATCATGAAGAATATAACTAGCACATTTAAATCGAACCCAATTCCTATGCCTAGGGATTTTATGAGCACACAATTTATAGGAACAAGAATCAACTGTTGGGTAACATAGTAATTTCAAAAAATTTCCTACGCACACGCAAGATCATGGTGATGCATAGCAACGAGAGGGGAGAGTGTTGTCCACGTACCCTCGTAGACCGATAGTGGAAGCGTTATAACAACGCGGTTGATGTAGTCGTACGTCTACATGGCCCGACTGATCAAGCATCGAAACTACGGCACCTCCGAGTTCTAGCACACGTTCAGCTCGATGATGATCCCTGGACTCCGATCCAGCAAAGTGTCGGGGAAGAGTTCTGTCAGCACGATGGCATGGTGACGATCTTGATGTTCTACCGTCGCAGGGCTTCGCCTAAGCACCGCTACAGTATTATCGAGGTGGACTATGGTGGAGGGGGGAACTAGACATGGCTAAGAGATCCAAGGGATCAATTGTTGTTGTCCTCGAGGTTCCCCCCTGCCCCCGTATATAAAGGATCAAGGGGGAGGGGGCGGTCGGCCAGGAGGAGGGGCGCGCCAAGGGGAGTCCTACTCCCATCGGGAGTAGGACTCCCTCCTTCCTTGTTGGAGTAGGAGAAGGGGGAAAGAGGGGGAGAGGAGGAAGGAAAAAGGGGCTGCATCCCTTGTCCAATTCGGACCAGAGGGGCTGCGTGCCTCCTTGCTTTCTGCCTCTTTCCTCTATTCCCGTATGGCCCAATAAGGCCCATATACTCCCCGGCGAATTCCCGTAACTCTCTCGTACTCGGAAAAATACCCGAATCACTCGGAACCTTTCCGAAGTCCGAATATAGTCGTCCAATATATCGATCTTTACGTATCGACCATTTCGAGACTCCTCGTCATGTCCCCGATCTCATCCAGGACTCCGAACTCCTTCGGTACATCAAAACTCATAAACTCATAATATAACTGTCATCGAAACCTTAAGCGTGCGGACCCTACGGGTTCGAGAACTATGTAGACATGACCGAGACACGTCTCCGGTCAATAACCAATAGAGGAACCTAGATGCTCATATTGGCTCCCACATATTCTACAAAGATCTTTATCGGTCAGACCGCATAACAACATACGTTGTTCCCTTTGTCATCGGTATGTTACTTGCCCGAGATTCGATCATCGGTATCTCAATACCTAGTTCAATCTCGTTACCGGCAAGTCTCTTTACTTGTTCCGTAATACATCATCCCGCAAATAACTCATTAGTTGTAATGCTTGCAATGCTTAAGTGATGTGTATTACTGAGAGGGCCCAGAGATACCTCTCCGACAATCGGAGTGACAAATCCTAATCTTGAAATACGCCAACCCAACATGTACCTTCGGAGACACCTGTAGAGCTCCTTTATAATCACCCAGTTACGTTGTGACATTTGGTAGCACACAAAGTGTTCCTCCGGTAAACGGGAGTTGCATAATCTCATAGTCATAGGAACATGTATAAGTCATGAAGAAAGCAATAGCAACATACTAAACGATCAAGTGCTAAGCTAACGGAATGGGTCAAGTCAATCACATCATTCTCCTAATGATGTGATCCCGTTAATCTAATGACAACTCATGTCTATGGCTAGGAAACATAACCATCTTTGATCAACAAGCTAGTCAAGTAGAGGCATACTAGTGACAATCTGTTTGTCTATGTATTCACACATGTATTATGTTTCCGGTTAATACAATTCTAGCATGAATAATAAACATTTATCATGATATAAGGAAATAAATAATAACTTTATTATTGCCTCTAGGGCATATTTCCTTCAGTCTCCCACTTGCAATAGAGTCAATAATCTAGTTCACATCACCATGTGATTTAACACCAATATTCACATCTGTATGTGATTAATACCCATAGTTCATATCATCATGTGATCAACACCCAAAGGGTTTACTAGAGTCAATAATCTAGTTCACATTGCTATGTGATTAACACCCAAAGAGTACTAAGGTATGATCATGTTTTGCTCGTGAGAGAAGTTTAGTCAACGGGTCTGTCACATTCAAAGCCGTTTGCATTTTGCAAATATTCTATGTCTACAATGCTCTACACGGAGCTACTCTAGCTAATTGCTCTTACTTTCAATATGTATTCAGATTGAGACTTAGAGTCCTCTGGATTAGTGTCAAAAACTTGCATCGACGTAACCCTTTATGACGAACCTCTTGTCACCTCCATAATCGAGAAACATATCCTTATTCCACTAAGGATAATTTTGACCAATGTCCAGTGATCTACTCCTAGATCACTATTGTACTCCCTTGCCAAACCAGTGTAGAGTATACAATAGGTCTGGTCCATAGCATGGCATACTTTTATAGAACCTATGACCGAAGCATAGGGAATGACTTTCATTCTCTTTCTTTTTTCTGTCGTGGTCGGGATTTGAGTCTTACTCAATTTCATACATTTGCAACACAGGCAAGAACTCTTTCTTTGACTGTTCCAGTTTGAACTACTTCAAAATCTTGTCAAGGTATGTTCTCATTGAAAAAACTTATCAAGCATCTTGATCTATCTCTATAGATTTTGATGCTCAATGTGGAAGCAGCTTTACTGAGGTCTTTCTTTGAAAAACTCCTTTCAAATACTCCTTTATGCTTTCCAGAAAAATTCTACATCATTTCTGATCAACAATATGTCACTCACATATACTTATCAAAAAGGCTGTAGTGCTCCCACTCACTTTATTGTAAATACAGGCTTCACTACAAGTCCGTATAAAACTATATGCTTTGATCAACTTATCAAAGCGTATATTCCAACTCCGAGATGCTTGCACCAGTCCATAGATGGATCGCTGGAGCTTGCACAATTTGTTAGCACCTTTGGGATTGACAAAACCTTCTGGTTGCATCATAAACAACACTTCTTTAAAAAATCCATTCAGGAATGCAGTTTTGACATCCATTTGCCAGATTTCATAAAATGTGGCAATTGCCAATATGATTCGGACAGACTTTAAGCATCAATACGAGTGAGAAAATCTCATCGTATTCAACACTTTGAACTTGTCGAAAACCTTTTGCAACAAGTCGAGCTTGTAACACTACTATCAGTGTCTGTCTTCCTCTTGAAGATCCATTTATTTTCTATGGCTTGCCAATCATTGGGCAAGTCAACCAAAGTCCACACTTTGTTCTCATACATGGATCCCATCTCAGATTTCATGGCCTCAAGCCATTTCGCGGAATCTGGGCTCATCATCGCTTCCTCATAGTTCGTAGGTTCATCATGGTCTAGTAACATGACTTCCAGAACAGGATTACCATACCACTCTGGTGGGGATCTTACTCTGGGAGACCTACAAGGTTCGGTAGCAACTTGATCTGAAGTTTCATGATCATCATCATTAACTTCCTCACTAATTGGTGTAGGAATCACTAGAACTAATTTCTGTGATGAACTACTTTCCAATAAGGGAGAAGGTACAATTACCTCATCAAGTTCTACTTTCCTCCCACTCACTTCTTTCGAGAGAAACTCCTTCTCTAGAAAGGATCCATCTTAGCAACGAATAACTTGCCTTCGGATCTGTGATAGAAGGTGTACCCAATAGTTACCTTTGGGTATTCTATGAAGATGCACTTCTCCTATTTGGGTTCGAGCTTATCAGGTGAAAACTTTTTCACATAAGCATCGCAGCCCCAAACTTTAAGAAACGACAACTTTGGTTTCTCGCCAAACCACAGTTCATAAGGCGTCGTATCAACAGATTTTGATGGTGCCCTATTTAAAGTGAATGCAGCTGTCTCTAATGCATAACCCCAAAACGATAGTGGTAAATCAGTAAGAGACATCATAGATTGCACCATACCCAATAAAGTACGGTTATGACGTTCGGACACACCATAACGATGTGGTGTTCCATGTGGCGTGAGCTCTGAAACTATTCCACATTGTTTTATATGAAGGCCAAACTCGTAACTCAAATATTCTTCTCCACGATCAGATTGTAGAAACTTTATTTTCTTGTTACGATGATTCTCCACTTCACTCTGAAATTCTTTGAATGTTTCAAATGTTTCAGACTTGTGTTTCATTAAGTAGATATACTCATATCTGCTCAAATCATCTTGTGAAGGTCAGAAAAATAACGATACCTGCCACGAGCATCAACACTCATTGGACCGCATACATCGGTATGTATTATTTCCAATAAGTCACTAGCTCGTTCCATTGTTCCGTAGAACGGAGTTTTAGTCATCTTGCCCAAAAGGCACGGTTCGCAAGCATCAAATGATTCATAATCAAGTGATTCCAAAAGTCCATTTTTATGGAGTTTCTTCATGCGCTTTACACGGATATGACCTAAACGGCAGTGCCACAATATGTTGCACTATCATTATCAACTTTGCATCTTTTGGTATCAATATTATGAATATGTGTATCACTACGATCGAGATCCAACAAACTATTTTCATTGGGTGTATGGCCATTGAAGGTTTTATTCATGTAAACAGAACAACAATTATTCTCTGACTTTAAATGAATAACCGTATTGCAATAAACATGATCAAATCATATTCATGCTCAATGCAAACGCCAAATAACATTTATTTAGGTTTAACACTAATCCCGAAAGTATAGGGAGTGTGCGATGATGATCATATCAATCTTGGAACCACTTCCAACACACATCGTCACTTCACCCTCAACTAGTCTATGTTTATTCTGTAACTCCTGTTTCGAGTTACGAATTTTTAGCAATCGAACAAGTATCAAATACTCAGGGGCTACTATAAACACTAGTAAGGTACACATCAATAACCTGTATATCAAATATACCCTTGTTCACTTTGCCATCCTTCTTATCCACCAAATATTCAGGGCATTTCCGCTTCTAGTGACCATTTCCTTTGCAGTATAATCACTCAGTTTCAGGCTTTGTTCCAGCTTTGGGCTTCTTCACGGGAGTGACAACTTGCTTGCCATTCTACTTGAAGTTCCCCTTTCTTTCCCTTTGCCCTTTTCTTAAAACTAGTGATCTTGTTAATCATCAACACTTGATGCTCTTTTCTTGATTTCTACCTTCGTTGATTTTAGCATCACGAAGAGCTCGGGAATCATTTTCGTCATCCCTTGCATTATAGTTCATCACGAAGTTCCAGTAACTTGGTGATGGTGACTAGAGAACTCTGCCAATCACTATCTTATCTGGAAGATTGACTCCCACTTGATTCAAGCGATTGTTAGTACTCAGACAATCTAAGCACTTTCTCACTAGTTCAGCAATTCTCCTCCATCTTTTAGCTATAGAACTTGTTGGAGACTTCATATCTCTCAACTCGGGTATTTGCTTGAAATATTAACTTCAACTCCTGGAATATCTCATATGGTCCATGACGTTCAAAACGTCTTTGAAGTCCCGATTCTAAGCCGTTAAGCATGGTGCACTAAACTATCAAGTAGTCATCATATTGAGCTAGCCAAACGTTCATAACGTCTGCATCTGCTCCTGCAATAGGTCTGTCACCTAGCGGTGCATTAAGGACATAATTCTTCTGTGCAGCAATGAGGATAAACCTCAGATCACGGATCCAATCCGCATCATTGCTACTAACATCTTTCAACACAATTTTCTCTAGGAACATATCAAAATAAACATATGAAAGCAACAACGCAAGCTATTGATTTACAACATAATTTGCAAAATACTACCAGGACTAAGTTCATGATAAATTTAAGTTCAATTAATCATATTACTAAAGAACTCCCACTTAGATAGACATCCCTCTAATCCTCTAAGTGATTACGTGATCCATATCAACTACACGATGTCCGATCATCACGTGGGATGGAGTAGTTTCAACGGTGAACATCAATATGTTGATCATATCTACTATATGATTCACGCTCGACCTTTCGGTCTCCGTGTTCCGAGACCATATCTGTTATATGCTAGGCTCGTCAAGTTTAACCAGAGTATTCTGCGTGTGCAATTGTTTTGCACCCGTTGTATTTGAACGTAGAGCCTATCACACCCTATCATCACGTGGTGTCTCAGCACGAAGAACTTTCGCAATGGTGCATACTCAGGGAGAACACTTCTTGGTAATTAGTGAGAGATCATCTTAAAAAGCTACCGTCGGACTAAGCAAAATAAGATGTATAAAAGATAAACATCATATGCAATCAAAATATGTGTCATGATATGGCCATGATCATCTTGCGCCTTTGATCTCCATCTCCAAAGTACTGTCATGATCTCTATCGTCACTGGCACGACACCATGATCTATATCATCTTTATCTATATCAATGTGTCGTCACATGGTCGTCTCGCCAACTATTGCTCTTGCAACTATTGCTATCGCATAGAGATAAAGTAAAGCAATTATTTGGCACTTGCATCTTATGCAACAAAGAGACAACCATAGGGCTTCTGCCAGTCGCCGATAACTTCAACAAAACATGATCATCTCATACAACAACTTATATCTCATCACGTCTTGACCATATCACATCACAACATGCCCTGCAAAAACAAGTTAGACGTCCTCTAATTTGTTGTTGCAAGTTTTACGTGGCTGTTACGGGCTGAGCAAGAACAGTTCTTACATATGCATCAAAACCACAATGATAGTTCATCAAGTTAGTGCTGTTTTAACCTTCTTAAGGACCGGGCATAGCCACACTCGGTTCAACTAAAGTTGGAGAAACTAACACCCGCCAGCCACCTGTGTGCAAAGCACGTCGGTAGAACTAGTCTCGCGTAAGCGTACGCGTAATGTCGGTCCGGACCGCTTCATCCAACAATACCGCTGAACCAAAGTATGACATGCTGGTAAGCAGTATGACTCATATCGCCCACAACTCACTTGTGTTCTACTCATGCATATAACATCAACGCATAAAACCTAGGCTCTGATACCACTGTTGGGTAACATAGTAATTTCAAAAAAATTCCTACGCACACGCAAGATCATGGTGATGCATAGCAACGAGAGGGGAGAGTTTTGTCCACGTACCCTCGTAGACCGATAGCGGAAGCGTTATAACAACGCGGTTGATGTAGTCATATGTCTTCACGGCCCGATCGATCAAGCACCGAAACTACGGCACCTCCGAGTTCTAGCACACGTTTAGCTCTATGACGAACCCCGGACTCCGATCCAGCAAAGTGTCCGGGAAGAGTTCTATCAGCACGACAGGATGGTGACGATATTGATGTTCTACCGTCACAGGGCTTCGCCTAAGTACCACTACAGTATTATCAAGGTGGACTATGGTGGAGGGGGGCACCGCACATGGCTAAGAGATCCAAGGGATCAATTATTGTTGTCCTCGAGGTGCCCCCCTGCCCCCGTATATAAAGGATCAAGGGGGAGGGGGCGGCCGGCCAGGAGGAGGGCGCGCCAAGGGGAGTCCTACTCCCACCGGGAGTAGGACTCCCTCCTTCCTTGTTGGAGTAGGAGAAGGGGGAAAGAGGGGGAGAGGAGGAAGGAAAAAGGGGCTGCACCCCTTGTCCAATTCGGACCAGAGGCGGGCTGCACACCTCCTTACTTTCGGCCTCTTTCCTCTATTCCCGTATGGCCCAATAAGGCCCATATACTCCCCGGCGAATTCCCGTAACTCTCCGGTACTCCGAAAAATACCCGAATCACTCGGAACCTTTCCGAAGTCCGAATATAGTCGTCCAATACTGATCTTCACGTCTCGACCATTTCGAGACTCCTCGTCATGTCCCCGATCTCATCCGGGACTCCGAACTCCTTCGGTACATCAAAACTCATAAACTCATAATATAACTGTCATCGAAACCTTAAGCATGCGGACCCTACGGGTTCGAGAACTATGTAGACATGACCGAGACACGTCTTCGGTCAATAAACAATAGCGGAACCTGGATGCTCATATTGGCTCCCACATATTCTACGAAGATCTTTATCGGTCAGACCGCATAACAACATACGTTGTTCCCTTTGTCATCGGTATGTTACTTGCCCGAGATTCGATCGTCGGTATCTCAATACCTAGTTCAATCTCGTTACCGGCAGGTCTCTTTACTCGTTCTATAATACATCATCCCGCAACTAACTCATTAGTTGCAATGCTTGCAAGGCTTAAGTGATGTGTATTACCAAGAGGTCCTAGAGATACCTCTCCGACAATCAGAGTGACAAATCCTAATCTGGAAATACGCCAACCCAACATGTACCTTCGGAGACACTTGTAGAGCTCCTTTATAATCACCCAGTTACGTTGTGACGTTTGGTAGCACACAAAGTGTTCCTCCGGTAAACATGAGTTGCATAATCTCATAGGCATAGGAACATGTATAAGTCATGAAGAAAGCAATAGCAACATACTAAACGATCAAGTCTAAGCTAACGGAATGGGTCAAGTCAATCACATCATTCTCCTAATGACATGATCCCGTTAATCAAATGACAACTCATGTCTATGGCTAGGAAACATAACCATCTTTGATCAACAATCTAGTCAAGTAGAGGCATACTAGTGACAATCTGTTTGTCTATGTATTCACACATGTCTTATGTTTCCGGTTAATACAATTCTAGCATGAATAATAAACATTTATCGTGATATAAGGAAATAAATAATAACTTTATTATTGCCTCTAGGGCATATTTCCTTCATCAACTAGCATAGGAAGGCCAAAAACCTATAACTTCAAAACTTTAAGCACATAGAGAGGAAACTTGATATTATTGCAACTCCTATAAGCATATATTCCTCCCTCATAATAATTTTCAGTAGCAACATGAATGAATCAAAGCATTCTTCTCATGATCTACAATCATAGAAATTTTTCTACTCCCCACATAAACAAAATTCTTCTCATTCGGAATAGTGGGAGCAAACTCAACAAAATAAGTGTCATGCGAGGCATAATCCAATTGAAAATTAAAATCATGATGACAAGTTTCATGGTTAACATTATTCTTTATATCATATATGTCATCACAGTAATCATCATAGATAGAAACTTTGTTCTCATAATCAATTGGAACCTCTTCCGAAATAGTGGAATCATTACTAACTAAAGTTGACACTCTTCCAAATACACCTTTCATAAATATCACACTAAGATTCAACACCCTCCAAAATAGTGGGATCACTAATTCCTAAAGTTGACACTCTTCCAAACCCACTTTAGATGATAGTATTATTCATACTCCAAATGATATAACTAAGTGAAGTTCATGGGGCATTCTACAATTAATATATACTAACCAATATCCAAGCTCAAAATATATAAGTGAAGCACACAAAGCATTCTATAAAATCATATGCTACGTCTTAAGCTTGCGTTGGTTTTCCTCGAAGAGGAGAGGATGATGCAGCAAAGTGTAGCGTAAGTATTTCCCTCAGTTTTGAGAACCAAGGTATCAATCCAGTAGAAGGCTCCTCAAAAGTCCCACGCACCTACACAAACAAACTGAGAACTCGCAAGCAACACAATAAGGGGGTTGTCAATCCCTTCACGGCCAGTCGCGAAAAGTGAGATCTGATAAAGATAGTAATATATTTTTGGTATTTTATAAGATAGATGCAAAAAGTAAAGATGCAAATAAAGATAGATTGAAAGCAAATATGATAAGAGATAGACCCGGGGGCCATAGGTTTCACTAGAGGCTTCTCTCAAGATAGCATAAGTATTACGGTGGGTGAATAAATTACTGTCGAGCAATTCATAGAAAAGCACATAGTTATGAGATTGTCAAGGCATGATCATGTATATAGGCATCACATCCATAACAAGTAGACCGACTCCTGCCTGCATCTACTACTATTACTCCACACATCGACCGACTCCTTCCTGCATCTAGAGTATTAAGTTCATAAGAACAGAGTAACACATTAAGCAAGATGACATGATGTAGATGGATAAACACATGCAATATGATATAAACCCCATCTTGTTATCCTCGATGGCAACAATACAATATGTGTCTTGCAACCCTTTCTGTCACTGGGTAAGAACACCGCAAGATTGAACCCAAAGCTAAGCACTTCTCCCATGGCAAGAAAGATCAATCTAGTAGGCCAAACCAAACTGATAATTCGAAGAGACTTGCAAAGATAACTCAATCGTACATAAAAGAATTCAGAGAAGATTCAAATATTATTCATACATAAACTTGATCATAAACGCACAATTCATTGGATCTCAACAAACACACCGCAAAAAGAGATTACATCGAATAGATCTCCACAAGAGAGGGGGAGAACATTGTATTGAGATCCAAAAAGAGAGAAGAAGCCATCTAGCTAATAACTATGGACCCGTAGGTCTGTGGTAAACTACTCACAACTCAGCGAAGGGGCAAGGATGTAGATGTAGAAGCCCTCCATGGTCGATTCCCTCGCCGGCAGTGTGCCGGCGAAGGCTCCAAGATGGGATCTCGCAGATACAGAAGGTTACGACGGTGGAAATTGTGTTTTGTGGTGCTCCTGGATGTTTTCGGGGTCCGTAGGTATATATAGGAGGAAGAAGTACGTCAGTGGCCGCCCGAGGGGCCCACGAGACAGGGGGCGCGCCCTACAAGGGGGGGGGGGCTATCTCGTGGGGCCCTCGGGAGCTTCTTGACTTGCACTCCAAGCTCTCCGGATCAGATTTGTTCCAAAAATCACGCTCCCGAAGGTTTCATTCCGTTTGGACTCCGTTTGATGTTCGTTTTCCTCGAAATACTGAAATAGGCAAAAAAAACAGCAATATGGGCTGGGCCTCAGGTTAGTAGGTTAGTCCCAAAAATGATATAAATATGTAAAATAAAGCCCATAAACATCCAAAAGGGGTAATATTATAGCATGGAACAATCAAAAATTATAGATACGTTGGAGACGTATCAAGCATCCCCAAGCTTAATTCCTGCTCGTCCTCGAGTAGGTAAATGATAAAAGAGAATTTTTGATGTGGAATCCTACCTAGCATAATTCATAATGTAATTTTCTTCATTGTGGCATGAATGTTCAGATCCAAATGAATACAAAATAAAAGTTCATATTGACATAAGAAATAGTGACACTTCAAGCATACTAATCAAAGTAATCATGTCTTCTCAAAATAACATGGCTAAAGAAAGTTATCCCTACAAAATCATATAGTCTGGCTATTGCTCTATCTTCATCACACAAAGTATTTAATCATGCACAACCCCGATGACAAGCCAAGCAATTGTTTCATACTTTAATAATCTCAAACTCTTTCAACTTTCACACAATACATGAGCGTGAGCCATGGACATAGCACCATATGTGGAATAGAATGGTGGTTGTGGAGAAGACAAAAAGGAGAAGATAGTCTCACATCAACTAGGTGTATCAACGGACTATGGAGATGCCCATTAATAGATATCAATGTAAGTGGGTAGGGATTGCCATGCAACAGATCCACTAGAGCTATAAATATATGAAAGCCAACAAAAGAAACTAAGTGGGTGTGCATCCAACTCGCTTGCTCACGAAGACCTAGGGCACTTTTGAGGAAGCCCATCATTGGAATATACAAGCCAAGTTCTATAATGAAAAATTCCCACTAGTATATGAAAGTGACAACATATGAGACTCTCTATCATGAAGATCATGGTGCTATTTTGAAGCACAAGTGTGGAAAAAGAGATAGTAGCATTGTCCCTTCTCTCTTTTTCTCTCATTTTATTTTTTCTTCTTCTCTTTTTTTTTCTTTGGCCTTCTTCCTTTTTTTCTTTTTGGCCCCCTTTTTTTTTTCTTTTTTTTTTTGTAAAGTCTGAAGTCTCATCCCGACTTATGGGGAATCATAGCCTTCATCATCCTTTTCTCACGAGGACAATGCTCTAATAATGAAGATCATCACACTTTTATGGATTTACAACTCAAAGCTAGAACAAGATATGACTCTATATGAATGCCTCCGGCGGTGTACCGGGATATGCAATGAATCAAGAGTGACATGTATGAAAATTATGAAGGTGGCCTTGCCACAAATACGATGTCAACTACATGATCATGCAAAGAGCAATATGACAAAAGTAATGTGTGTCATATGAACGGAACGGTGGAAAGTTGCATGGCAATATATCTCGGAATGGCTATGGAAATGCCATAATAGGTAGGTATGGTGGCTGTTTTGAGGAAGGAGTATGGTGGGTGTATGGTACCGGTGAAAGTTGCGCGGCACAAGAAAGGCTAGCAATGGTGGAAGGGCGAAAGGGTGCGTATAATCCATGGACTCAACATTAATCAAGAGAACTCATGTACTTATTGCAAAAATTTAGAAGTCATCAAAAACTAAAGCACTACACGCATGCTCCTAGGGGGATAGATTGGTAGGAAAAGACCATCGCTCGTCCCCGACCGCCACTCATAAGGAAGACAATTAATAAATAAAGTTGTGCTCCAACTTCATCACAAAGCGGTTCACCATACGTGCATGCTACGGGAATCACAAACTTCAACGCAAGCATTCTTTAAATTCATAATCACCCAACTAGCATAACTTTAATATCACTACCTCCATATCTCAAAACAATTATCAAGTATCAAGTTCATCATAGCATCCAATTCACTTCCTATGATAGTTTTTATTATACCCAACTTGGATGCTCATCATTTTAGGACCAACTTTACGATAATAGCAAATTCCATGCTGTTCTAAAATAATCTCAAAATAATATAAGTGAAGCATGAGAGACTAGCAATTTCTTTAAAATTAGGACACCACCGTGCTCTAAAAGATATAAGTGAAGCACTTGTGCAAAAACTATCAAGCTCAAAAGATATAAGTGAAGCACATAGAGTTTTCTAGCAAATTCTAATCAAATAGGCTTCTCCCAAAAGGTGTGTACAGCAAGGATGATTGTGGTAAACTAAAAAGCAAAGACTAATATAATACACGACACTCCAAGCAAAACACATATCATGTGGCAAATAAAAATATAGCTCCAAGTAAAGTTACCAATGAACGAAGACGAAAGAGGGGGTGCCTTCCCGGGGCATCCCCAAGCTTAGGATTTTGGCTATTCTTGAATATCTTGGGGTGCCATGGGCATCCCCAATCTTAGGCTCTTGCCACCCTTTATTCCATAGTCCATAAAAGCTTTACCCAAAACTTGAAAACTTCACAACACAAAACTCAACAGGAAATCTTATAAGCTCCGTTAGTGAAAGAAAACAAAACCACCACATAAGGTACTGCAATGAACTCATTTTTATTTATTTTGGTGTTAAACCTACTGTATTCCAACTTCTTTATGGTTCATAGACTGAATTACTAGCCATAGATGCATTGAAATAAGCAAACAACACACGAAAAACAGAATCTGTCAAAAACAGAACAGTCTGTAGCAATCTGTAACTAACGCAAACTTCTGGAGCTCTAAAAATCCTACCGAAATAGGAAGTCCTGGAACATTTGTCTATTGAAAAGAAACAAAAATAATCAATGCAAAATCACGTTCCTGTGATTTAACAAAATTATATTCGTGCGTGCAAAGTTTATGTTTTTCAGCATAATGAAATCAACTATCATCGTAGGTTATCCTATAGGTTCTACTTGGCACAAACACTAATTAAAAGATAAAAACACATCTAAACAGAAGGTATGTGCAAGATTTATTCCTAAACAGTAGCAAAAACAAAAAACATAAAGAAAAATTGGGTTGCCTCCCAACTAGCGCTATCGTTTAACGCCCCTAGCTAGGCATAAAAAGCAAAGATAGATTTAACTAGTGCCATCTTTGGCACTAGATTCATAAGTAGCACGCATGATAGATTCATAAGGTAATTTGACTTTCTTTTCTGTAAAGTGCTCCATGCCTTTCTTTAAGGGAAATTGGAATCTAATGTTCCCTTTCTTCATATCAATAATCGCACCAATCGTTCTAAGGAAAGGTCTACCAAGAATAATAGGGCAAGAAAGATTGCAATCTATATCAAGAACGATAAAATCTATGGGCACCAAATTTCTATTTGCAACAATAAGAACATCATTGATCCTTCCCACAGGCTTTTTAATGGTGGAATCCGCAAGGTGCAAATTTAAAGAGCAATCATGAAGATCATGGAAACCTAGAATATCACATAAAGTTTTCGGAATCGTGGAAACACTAGCACCCAAATCACACAAAGCAAAACACTCATAATCTTTAATTCTAATCTTTATAGTAGGTTCCCACTCATCATTAAGTTTTCTAGGTATAGAAACTTCCAAATTAAGTTTTTCATCATAAGATTGCAACAAGGCATCAACGATATGTTTGGTAAAAGCTTTATTTTGACTATAAGCATGAGGAGAATTAACAACGGATTGCAACAAGGAAATAAAACCTTTTGAAGAGCAATTATCATAATCAAATTACTTGAAATCCAAAATAGTAGGTTCAATATTATTAGAAGTTGAAGATTCTCCAATCTCTCTTTTACCAAATTTAATATCAAGATCTAAAGATTCCGAACTTTTGGGATGCCTTCTAGGCAAAGTTGATTCATCATCACCCCCATAATCATCAAAATTCATATTGCAAAACATAGATCTAATCGGAGACGCATCAATAACTTTAAGATCCTCATCATTATTTTCATGTAGACTAGAAGAACACGCTTTTATAAAGCTTTCTTTTTTAGCACGCAATCTAGCGGTTCTTTCCTTGCACTCGTCAATCGAAATTCTCATTACTTTGAGAGACTCATTGAAATCATGCTTAGGATAAGAAGATCGAAGTTTAAGAGAATTAACATCAAGCGAAAGTCTATCAACGTTCCTAGCCAAATCATCAACTTTGAGCAATTTTTCTTCAAGCAAAGCATTAAAATTCTTTTGAGAAATCATAAATTCTTTCACACTATTCTCAAAATCAGAGGGCATCTTATTAAAATCACCATAAGAATTATTGTAGGAATTTCCATAATTATTAGAGGGATTACTAGGGAACGGTCTAGTATTAAAATTTCCTCTATAAGCATTGTTTCCAAAACTATTCCTACCAACAAAATTCACATCCATAGATTCATTATTATTCTCAATCAAGGAAGACAAAGGCATATCATTGGGATCAAGAGGAGTATTTTTAGTAGCAAACATCTTCATAAGTTCATCCATCTTTCCACTCAAAACATTGATTTCTTCTATAGCATGCACTTTTTTACTAGAAGATCTTTCGGTGTGCCACTAAGAATAATTAGCCATAATATTATCAAGCAATTTTGTAGCATCTCCTAATGTAATTTCCATAAACGTGCGTCCCGCGGCCGAATCTAAGAGATTTCTAGAAGCAAATTTCAAACCGGCATAAAATTTTTGTATGATCATCGCTAAATTCAAATCATGAGTAGGGCAATTGCCAAGCATCAATTTCATTCTTTCCCAAGATTGGGCAACATGCTCATGATCAAGTTGTTTAAAATTCATAATATCGTTCCTAAGAGTGATGATCTTAGCGGGAGGAAAATACTTAGAGATAAAAGCATCTTTGCACTTGTTCCAAGAATCAATACTATTTTTGGGCAAAGACGAAAACCAAATTTTAGCACGATCTCTAAGTGAAAACGGAAATAACTTCAATTTGAAAATATTGTTATCCGTATCTTTCTTCTTTTGCATATCACAGAAATCAACAAAATTGTTTAGATGAGTAGCGGCATCATCACTAGGAAGGCCGACGAATTGATCTTTCATAACAAGATTCAGCAAAGCAACATTGATTTCACAAGACTCAACATCATTAAGGGGAGCAATCGGAGTACTAAGGAAATCATTATTATTGGTATTCGAGAAGTTACACAACTTGGTATTATCTTGTGCCATGGCAACAAGTAATCCAACACACAAGCAAACAGAAAAACGGCAAGCGAAAAAGAGAAGAGGAGATTGGGAAAGAGAGGGCAAATAAAACGGCAAGGGTGAAGTGGGGGAGAGGAAAACGAGAGGCAAATAATGTAAATGCGAGGGAGATGGGTTTGTGATGGGTACTTGGTATGTCTTGACTTGAGCGAAGACCTCCCTGACAACGGCGCCAGAAATCCTTCTTGCTATGTCTTGAGCTTGCGTTGGTTTTCCTCGAAGAGGAGAGGGTGATGCAGCAAAGTGTATCGTAAGTGTTTCCCTTAGTTTTGAGAACCAAGGTATCAATCCAGTAGGAGGCTCCTCAAAAGTCCCACGCACCTACACAAACAAACTGAGAACTTGCAACCAACGCAATAAAGGGGTTGTCAATCCCTTCATGGCCACTCGCAAAAAGTGAGATCTGATAAAGATAGTAATATATTGTTGGCATTTTATAAGATAGATGCAAAAAGTAAAGATGCAAATAAAGATAGATTGAAAGCAAATATGATAAGAGATAGACCCGGGGGCCATAGGTTTCACTAGAGGCTTCTCTCAAGATAGCATAAGTATTATGGTGGGTGAATAAATTAATGTCGAGCAATTG
Organism: Triticum aestivum; assembly: GCF_018294505.1. NCBI lineage: Eukaryota > Viridiplantae > Streptophyta > Magnoliopsida > Poales > Poaceae > Triticum > Triticum aestivum. Next base: position 633,502,269 of record NC_057804.1, on the reverse strand, counting down.
ATAAAAAAAGCGCATAGTTATGAGATTATCTAGGCATGATCATGTATATAGGCATCACGTCCATAACAAGTAGACCGACTCCTGCCTGCATCTACTACTATTACTCCCCACATCGACCGACTCCTGCCTGCATCTAGAGTATTAAGTTCATAAAAACAGAGTAACACATTAAGCAAGATGACATGATGTAGAGGGATAAACACATGCAATATGATATAAACCCCATCTTGTTATCCTCGATGGCAACAATACAATACGTGTCTTGCAACCCTTTCTGTCATTGGGTAAGAACACCACTAGATTGAACCCAAAGCTAAGCACTTCTCCCATGGCAAGAAAGATCAATCTAGTAGGCCAAACCAAACTGATAATTCAAAGAGACTTGCAAAGATAACTCAATCATACATAAAAGAATTCAGAGAAGATTCAAATATTATTCATAGATAAACTTGATCATAAACCCACAATTCATCGGATCTCGACAAGCACACCGCAAAAAGAGATTACATCGAATAGATCTCCACAAGAGAGGGGGAGAACATTGTATTGAGATCCAAAAAGAGAGAAGAAGCCATCTAGCTAATAACTATGGACCCGTAGGTCTGTGGTAAACTGCTCACAACTCATCGGAGGGGCAAGGATGTTGATGTAGAAGCCCTTCGTGGTCGATTCCCTCGCCGGCAGAGTGCCGACGAAGGATCCAAGATGGGATCTCGCGGATACAGAAGGTTACGGTGGTGGAAATTGTGTTTCGTGGTGCTCCTGGATGTTTTCGGGGTCCGTAGGTATATATAGGAGGAATAAGTACGTCGGTGGCTGCCTGAGGGGCCCACGAGACAGGGGGCGCGCCCTATAGGGGGGGGGGGCGGCCCCCTATCTCGTGGGGCCCTCGGGAGCTTCTTGACTTGCACTTCAAGCTCTCCGGATCAGATTTGTTCCAAAAATCACGCTCCCGAAGGTTTCATTCCGTTTGGACTCCGTTTGATATTCCTTTTCTTCGAAATAATGAAATAGGCAAAAAAACAGCAATATGGGCTGGGCCTCCGGATAGTAGGTTAGTCCCAAAAATGATATAAATATGTAAAATAAAGCCCATAAACATCCAAAAGGGGTAATATAATAGCATGGAACAATAAAAAATTATACATACGTTGGAGACGTATCACCATACTCAAAAGATTTAAGTGAAGCACAAAGAGCATTCTATAATATCATTGAAGGTCTATCTCATACTATCATGGTTCCTAAAGTAAAAAAAAACACAAAGGACACAAATCATGTGAACAAAACAAAAACCGAGGTATACCGATAATTGTTGAAGAAGAAAGATGGGATGCCAACCGGGGCATACCCAAGCTTAGATGCTTGAGTATCCTTGAAATATTTACTTGGGGTGCCTTGGGCATCCCCAAGATTGAACTCTTGCATGTCTTTATTCTTCTCACATCGGTAACTCCTTGTTCTTCGAACACTTCATCCACACAAAACTTAACAAAAACTTAGTGAGATCCGTTAGTATAATAAAGCAAATTACTACCTTTAGGTACTTTTGCAAACTCATTCTTAATTTATATTGTTGTAATATCTACTGTATTCCAACTTCTCTATGGTTTATACCCCCCGATACTACTCATATATTCATCAAAATAAGCAAACAACACGCGAAAAACAGAATCTGTCAAAAACAGGACAGTCTGTAGTAATCTGGAAATTTAGTATACTTATGTAACCCCAAAAATTCTAAATAAAATATTAAAATTCAAAACATTTCTACATAAGTAATGTGCAAAAAGTTTCAGACCCAATTTATTTTCTAGTAAAAAATGTAAATTAACGCACTACAACCAAAGTTTCTGTTTTTGTACTCCACATAGTAAACAAGCAATCTAATCATCCTAGAACCAAAGCTTGGCACATTATTCTTATAATACAATGTATATATACAAGGGGATAATTATTTATAGAGAAACTTCCATGAAAAATTCTACATTTTTTCCATGAGCATGAACACAAGTGCTCAAGGTCGACCCTTACTTCTTCAATGCATAAGTTTCCAATCACTTCTCTTTTTGAAAAACTTTTTAGGCATATGAGGCAAGTGCATCTTTTTTGTATTTTCATTTTTTTATTTTTTTGTATGTTTCACCCACAACTACTTAGTGAAGAACGCGAAAACAAAAACTACTTAGTGAAGAACGCAAACAAGCACACACGAGAATATCAACCCCGCGCTATTGCTCCCCAGCAACGGCGCCAGAAAAGAGCTTGATAATCCCCAAGTGCAGGGAATCATCGTAGCAATTTCCAAAGGTGGAAGTGATAAGCATGGAGTGTCGAACCCACAAGGAGCTAAAGGTAAGATCTGAAGGAAATATGCCCTAGAGGCAATAATAAAGTTATTATTTATTTCCTTATTTCATGATAAATGTTTATTATTCATGCTAGAATGGTATTAACCGGAAACTTAGTACATGTGTGAATACATAGACAAAACATAGTGTCCCTAGTATGCCTCTACTTGACTACCAGGTTAATCAAAGGTTGTCATGTTTCCTAACCATAGACATGTGTTATCATTTGATGAACGAGATCACATCATTAGGAGAATGATGTGATGGAGAAGACCCATCCGTTAGCTATGATCATGATCGTTACAGTTTCATTTCTACTGCTTTGTTCATGACTTATACATGTTCCTCAGACTATGAGATTATGCAACTCCCAAATACCAGAGGAACACTTTGTGTGCTACCAAACGTCACAACGTAAAAGGGTGATTATAGAGGTGCTCTATAGGTGTATCCGAAGGTGTTTGTTGGGTTGGCATAGATCAAGATTAGGATTTGTCACTCTGTGTTTCGGAGAGGTATCTCTGGGCCCTCTCGGTAAAGCTCATCACTATAAGCCTTGCAAGCATTGTAACTAATGAGTTAGTTGCGGGATGAAGTATCACGGAATGAGTAAAGAGATTTGTCGGTAACGATATTGAACTATGTATGATGATACCGACGATCGAATCTCGGGCAAGTAACATACTGATGACAAAGGGAACAACGTATGTTGTTATGCGGTTTGACCGATAAAAATCTTCATAGAGTATGTTGGAACCAATATGAGCATCCCGGTTACGCTATTGGTTATTGACCGGAGACATGTCCCGGTCATGTCTACATAGTTCTCGAACCCATAGGGTCCGCACGGTTAACGTTCGATGACGATTCGTATTATGAGTTTATGTGATTTGATGTACCGAAGGTTGTTCGGAGTCCCAGATGTGATCACGGATATGACGAGGAGTCTCGAAATGGTCGAGACATAAAGATTGATATATTGGACGACTATTTTCGGACTCCGGAAGTGTTCTGGAGAAGTTTCAGATTAAACCGGAGTACCGGAGGTTTACTGGAACCCCCCGGGGGAACTAGTGGGCCTCAATGTGCCTTAGTGGAGAGAGAGGAGGTCCGCAGGAGGGCTGGCCGCGCCCTTGAGTCTGAATAGGACAAGGGAAGGGGGAGGCGCCCCCCTTTCCTTCTCCCTCTCTCCCTCTCCTTCCTTCCCCTCTCTCCTTCTTGGTGGAAACCTACTAGGACTTGGAGTCCTAGTAGGATTCCCCCTATGGGGGCGCACCAAGGAGAGCTATCTGGCCTCCCCTCTCCTCCTTTATATACGGGGGAGGGGGGCACCCCATAGACACACAAGTTTCTCTTAACCGTGTGGGGTTCCCCCTCCACAGTTACACACCTCGATCATACCATCATAGTGCTTAGGCGAAGCCCTGCGCCAGTAAGATCATCATCACCGTCGCCACGCCGTCATGCTGACGGAACTCACCCTCGTCCTCAACTGGATCAAGAGCACGAGGGACGTCATCGAGCTGAACGTGTGATGAACGCGGAGGTGTCGTACGTTCGGTACTTGATCGGTTGGAACGTGAAGAAGTTCGACTACATAAACCGCGTTATTGAAACACTTCCGCTTTTAGTCTACGAGGGTACGTGGACACACTCTCCCCTCTCATTGCTATGCATCACCTAGATAGATCTTGCGTGGTCGTAGGAAATTTTTCGAAATTACTGCATTCCCGAATAGTGGCATCCGAGCCAGGTCTATGCGTAGATGTTCTATGCATGATTAGAACACAAAGAGTTGTGGGTGATAATAGTCATACTGCTTACCAGCATGTCATACTTTGATTCGATGGTATTATTGGATGAAGCGGCTCAGACCAACATTACACGTATGCTTACGCAAGACTGGTTCTACAGACATGCTTCGCACACAGGTGCCTAGTGATTGTCTGTTTCTCCAACTTTAGTTGAATTGAGTGTGACTACGCCCGGTCCATGTTGAAGGTTAAAACAAGACACCTGACAAAATATCATTGTGGTTTTGATGCGTAGGTAAGAACGGTTCTTGCTAGAAGCCCGTAGTAGCCACCTAAAACTTGCAACAACAAAGTAGAGGACGTCTAACTTGCTTTTGCAGGGCTTGCTGTGATGTGATATGGTCAAGACACGATGTGATATAAATTGTTGTATGAGATGATCATGTTTTGTAACAAAGTGATCGGCAACTGGTAGGAGCAATATGGTTGTCGCTTTATTGTATGCAATGCAATCGCCATGTAATTGTTTTACTTTATCACTAAGCGGTAGTGATAGTCGTAGTAACAATAGTTGGCGACACGACAACGATGCTACATAGAGATCAAAGTGTCGCGCCGGTGACGATGGAGATCATGACGATGCTTCGGTGACGGAGAACATGAGCACAAGATGATGATGGCCATATCATGTCACATATTTTAATTGCATTTGATGTTTATCTTTTATGCATCTTATTTTGCTTAGTACGACGGTAGCATTATAAGATGATCCCTTACTAAATTTCAAGGTATAAGTGTTCTCCCTGAGTACGCACCATTGCTATAGTTCTTCGTGCTGAGACACCACGTGATGATCGGGTGTGATAGGCTCTACGTTCACATACAACGGGTGCAAGCTATTTTGCACACGCAGAATACTTGGGTTAAACTTAACGAGCCTACCATATGCAAATATGGCCTAGGAACACTGGATACTGAAAGGTCGAGCGTGAATCATATAGTAGATATGATCAACATAGTGATGTTTACCATTGAAAACTACTCCATCTCACGTGATGATCGGACATGGTTTAGTTGATTTGGATCACGTGATCATTTAGATGACTAGAGGGATGTCTATCTAAGTGGGAGTTCTTAAGTAATATGATTAATTAAACTTTAATTTATCATGAACTTAGTCCTGACAGTATTTTGGAAATTATGTTGTAGATCAATAGCTCATGTTGTAGCTGTTGGGGAACGCAGTAATTTCAAAAAAAATCCTACGATCACGCAATATCTATCTATGTGATGCATAGCAACAAGAGGGGGAGTGTATCTTCATACCCTTGAAGATCGCTAAGTGGAAGTGTTTATCAACGTGGTTGATGTAGTCGTACACCTTCACGATCCGCCCCGATCAAGTACCGAACGTATGGCACCTCCACGTTCAGCACACGTTTAGCTCGATGACGTCCTCACCTTCTTGATCCATCAAGACAGGAAAAGTAGTAGATGAGTTCCGGCAGCACGACGGCGTGGTGATGTTTTTGGTGAAGAAAAATCTCTGCAGGGCTTCGCCTAAGCACTACAAAAACTATGACGGAGGATAAACTAGAGGGGACGGGGTTGCCGGCACACGACCTGGTGTTTCTTGATGTGTCTTTGGTGCTAGCCCTGCCCCTCTATTTATATGTTGAGCCATGGGGTCGAAACTTGGAGTAAAGGCATCCACAAAGTCTGTTTCACCCCAAAGGCAAGAGTCCTTCTCGAACTCCAGGGCCAGACGCCAGGGTTCCCGGCGTCTGGACCCAGACACCAGGGACCCTGGCGTCTGGCCCCTAGACTCCGCAAAACTTCCTTTGGCGCTTTCCAGAAACCTTGTGGGCTTTCCCCTTTGGCCCAAATAAAGTGTTCTCGTACCCAAACATTTCGGGAAACATCCGGAACCCCTTCCTGTGAATTCTGGAACCCTTCCAGAGACCAAACACAATTATCCCATATATCAATCTTTATCTCCGAACCATTCCGGAGTTCCTCGTCATGTCCGCGATCATATCCGAGACTCGGAACAACATTCAATCACCAACATACATAACTCATATAATACTATATCATCAACGAACGTTAAGCGTGCGGACCCTACGGGTTCGAGAACTATGTAGACATGACGGAGACACCTCTCTGTTCAATAACCAATAGCGGAACCTGGATGCCCATATTGGCTCCTACATATTCTACGAAGATCTTTATCGGTCGAACCGCATAACTACCTACGTTGTTTCCTTTGTCATCGATATGTTACTTGCCCGAGATTGGATCATTGGTATCATCATACCTAGTTCAATCTTGTTACTGGCCAGTCTCTTTACTCATTCCGTAATACTTCATCCCGCAACTAACTCATTATTCACAATGCTTGCAAGGCTTACAGTGATGAGTATTACCGAGTGGCCCAGAGATACCTCTCCGAAACACAGAGTGACAAATGCTAATCTCGATCTATACCAACCCAACAAACAACTTCGGCGACACCTATAGAGCACTTTTATAAACACCCTTTTACGTTGTGACGTTTGGTAGCACACAAAGTGTTCCTACGGTATTCAGGAGTTGTATAATCTCATAGTCTGAGGAACTCGTATAAGTCATGAAGAAAGCAGTAGCAATGAAACTAACACGATCATAATGCTAAGCTAACGGATGGGTCATGTCCATCACATAATTCTCATAATGATGTGATCTCGTTAATCAAATGACAACACATGTCTATGGTTAGGAAACATAACCATCATTGATTAACGAGCTAGTCAAGTAGAGGCATACTAGGGACTATATGTTTTATCTATGTATTAACACAAGTACTAAGTTTCCGGTTAATACAATTCTAGCATGAATAATAAACATTTATCATGAATTAAGGAAATAAATAATAACTTTATTATTGCCTCTAGGGAATATTTCCTTCAGTCTCCCACTTGCACTAGATTCAATAATCTAGATTACATTGTAATGATTCTAACACCCATGGAGCTTTGGTGCTGATCAGGTTTTTCTCGTGGAAGAGGCTAAGTAAACGGTCTGCAACATTCAGATCTATGTGTATCTTTCAAATCTCTATGTCCCCTTCCAACACTTGATGACGGATGGAATTGAAGCTTCTCTTCATTTGCTTGGTTCTCTTGTGAAAAATGGATTCCTTTGCCAAGGCAATTGCACCAGTATTGTCACAAAAGATTTTCATTGGACCCGATGCACTAGGTATGACACCTAGATCGGATATGAATTTCTTCATACAAACCCCTTCATTTGCTGCTTTTGAAGCCGCAATGTACTCCGCTCCACACGTAGATCCCGCCAAGATGCTTTGCTTGGAACTGCACCAACTGGCAGCTCCTCCATTCAATAAAAATACATATCCGGTTTGCGACTTAGAGTCATCCGGATCAGTGTGAAAGCTTGCATCGACGTAACCGTTTGCGATGAGCTCTTTTTCACCTCCATAAACGAGAAACATATCCTTAGTACTTTTCAGGTATTTCAGGATGTTCTTCACCGCAGTCCAGTGCTCCACTCCGGGATTACTTTGGTACCTCCCTGCTATGGTTATAGCAAGACATACATTAGGTCTGGTACACAGCATTGCATACATGATAGAACCTATGGCTGAAGCATAGGGAATGACTTTCATTTTCTCTCTATCTTCTGCGGTGGTCGGGCTTTGAGTCTGACACAACTTCACACCTTGTAACATAGGCAAGAACCCTTTCTTCGAGTGATCAATTTTGAACTTCTTCAAAACTTTATCAAGGTGTGTGCTTTGTGAAACTCTAATTAAGCGTCTTGATCTATCTCTATAGATCTTGAGGACCAATATGTAAGCAGCTTCTCCAAGATCTTTCATAGAAAAACTCTTATTTAGCTATCCCTTTATTCTATCCAGAAATTCTGTATCATTTCCAATCAACAATATGTCATCTACATATAAGATCAGAAATGCTACAGAGCTCCCACTCACTTTCTTGTAAATACAGGCTTCTCCAAAAGTCTGTATAAAACCATATGCTTTGATCAAACTATCAAAACGGTTATTCCAACTCTGAGAGGCTTGCACCAGTCCATAAATGGATCGCTGGAGCTTGCACACTTTGTTAGCACCGTTTGGATTGACAAAACCTTCTGGTTGCATCATATACAACTCTTCTTCCAGAAATCCATTCAAGAATGCAGTTTTGACATCCATTTGCCAAATTTCATATTCATAAAATGCAGCAATTGCTAACATGATTCGGCAAGGACCCCGAGCCTATTTATAAGGAAAATGGATAAAGGAAAGCGCAGGGATCGAGGAGCCTGAAGCAGCGAAAGAGGGCGTAGATGTCGCCTCGATCTTCAGGATACCATTAATGAAGGGAATCTTTTTAATCTTTTTATACATAGATGACATCATGATAATCGGTTGCTGTGTCTAGAGGATGACGTCACGGCAATTTAACAAAATTTACAAGAGAAGACATCATGGCGGTTTACGAGAAATATAAGGAGATGTTCACAGAATTTCTTTAAGTATTGAAGATTGACATGAATAGGCTCAAATCAATCTGGGGCCTAATGTTGGGGATATAACTACTTAGCGTAAACCGCCCAGGAGGGGCTGGTTCACCTTCAATTGTATTGAAGCCCATGAAGACCCAGAAGATGGCACTTTACTCATGAAGCTTAGAGGCCCGGAGCCCAAAGGCGGATTAGGGCCCATAGTGGTAAACCTACATGGTTATGTAACTTGTATTGTAAGTTAGGAAAGGAGAGACCGAGTCGGACACTTGTATGAGTCGACCTCGGGACTCTGTAGACCAGCCGGGCGTCAACCTATGTATATAAAGGGATGACCCGGCGGCGGTTCAGGGACAAGAAACAACAACTCGAGACTCAGGCAAAGCGCATTTGCTCCCGGGTCATCGAAACGCAATCAATTCCATCACAACTAGACGTAGGCTTTTACCTTCATCGAAGGGGCAAAACTAGTATAAAACTCCCGTGTCCATTGTCCGGTTTAACGCCTTCAAGCTAACCCGTCGTGATGGCTCCACGACTAAGTCCTTTCATGAGGACATCTTACGTGTTAATTCCACGACAGGTTCTATAAAGTATGTTGTGTTGTGTACCAGACCTATTGTGTACCATGCCTTGAGTTTGGCAAGGGGGTACAATTGTGATCTAAGAGTAGATCACTGGACAGCGGTCCAAATTATCATTAGTGAGGACTAAGGAAATGTTTCTCGGTGATGGGGGTGATAAAGAGTTCATCGTAAAGAGTTACGTCGATAAAAACTTTTACACCAATCTAGATGACTCTAAGTCTCAATCTGGATACATATTGAAAGTGGGAGCAATTAGCTAGAGTAGCTCTATGCAGAGCATTGTAGGCATAGAATATTTGCAAAATACATATGGCTCTGATTGTGACAGACACATTGACTAAACTTCTCTCACGAGAAAAACATGATCACACCTTAGTACTCTTTGGGTGCTAATCACGTAGTGATGTGAACTAGATTATTGACTCTAGTAAACCCTTTGGGTGTTGGTCACATGGCAATGTGAACTATTGGTGTTAAATCACATGGCGATGTGAACTAGATTATTAACTCTAGTGCAAGTGGGAGACTGGAGGAAATATGCCCTAGAGGCAGTAATAAAGTTAATATTTATTTCCTTATTTCATGATAAATGTTTATTATTCATGCTAGAATTTTATTAATCAGAAACTTAGTACATGTGTGAATACATAGACAAAATGTAGTGTCCCTAGTATGCCTCTACTTGACTAGCTCGTTAATCAAAGATGGTTATGTTTCCTAACCATAGACATGTGTTTTCATTTGATGAACGGGATCACATCATTAGGAGAATGATGTGATGGACAAGACCCATCCATTAGCTTAGCATCATGATCGTTACAGTTTCATTTCTACTGCTTTCTTCATGACTTATACATGTTCCTCAGACTATGAGATTATGCAACTCCCGAATACCGGAGGAACACTTTATGTGCTACCAAACGTCACAACGTAAAAGGGTGATTATAAAGGTGATCTACAGCTGTCTCCGAAGGTGTTTGTTGGGTTGGCATAGATCAAGATTAGGATTTGTCACTCCGTGTTTCGGAGAGGTATCTCTGGCCCTCTCGGTAATGCTCATCACTATAAGCCTTGCAGGCATTGTAACTAATGAGTTAGTTGCGGGATGAAGTATTACAAAACAAGTAAAGAGACTTGCCGGTAACGAGATTGAACTAGGTATGATGATACCGACGATCGAATCTCGGGCAAGTAACATACCGATGACAAAGGGAACAACGCATGTTGTTATGTGGTTTGACTGATAAAGATCTTCGTAGAATATGTAGGAACCAATATGAGCATCCAGGTTCCGATATTGGTTATTGACCAGAGACATGTCTCGGTCATGTCTACATAGTTCTCGAACCCGTAGGGTCCGCACGCTTAACGTTCGATGATGATTCGTATTATGAGTTTATGTGATTTGATGTACCGAAGGTTGTTCGGAGTCCCAGATGTGATCACGGACATGTCGAGGAGTCTCTAAATGGTCGAGACATAAAGATTGATATATGGGACGACTATATTCGGACTTCGAAAGTGTTCCGGAGTAGTTTCGAATAAAACTAGAGTGCCGGAGGATTACCGGAATCCCCCGGGGGAACTAGTGGGCCTCGATTGGCATTAGTGGAGAGAGGGGAGGGCCGCAGGAGGGCTGGCTGCCCCCTTGAGTCCGAATAGGACAAGAGAAGGGGACGGTGCCCCCCCTTTCCTTCTACCTCTCTCCCTCTCCTTCGTTCCCCCTCTCTTCTTCTTGGCGGAAACCTACTAGGACTTGGAGTCCTAGTAGGATTCCCCCTTTGGGGGCGCACCAAAGAGGACTGGCCAGCCTCCCCTCTCCTCCTTTATATACAGGTGTTGTTGTTAGAACCGGCAGATCTCGGGTAGGGGGTCCCGAACTGTGCGTCTAAGGCTAATGGTAACAGGAGGCGGGGACACAATGTTTACCCAGGTTTGAGCCCTCTCTATGGAAGTAATACCCTACTTCCTGCTTGATTGATCTCGATGAATATGAGTATCACAAGAGTTTATCTACCACGAGATCATAATGGCTAAACCCTAGAAGCTAGACTATGATTATGATTGTTGTTGCCCTACAGACTAAACCCTCCGGTTTATTTAGACACCGGAAGGGGCCAGGGTTACACAAGGTCGGTTACAGAGAAAGGAATCTACATATCCGAATCGCCAAGCTTGCCTTCCATGCAAAGGAGAGTCCCATCTGGAAATGAGGAGAAGTCTTCTGTCTTGTATCTTCATGGCCCAACAGTCCGACCAAAGTATATAGTCTGGCTGTCCGAGGACCCCTTAGTCCAGGACTCCCTCAGTAGCCCCCAAACCAGGCTTCAATGATGATGAGTCCGGTGCGCAGATTGTCTTCGGCATTGCAAGGCAGGTTCCTTCTCCGAACACTTCGAAATACCTATTTTAAAGAGCAGTGTCCGGCTTTTCATTCAATGTCATGCTCATTGGCTTCTGCACTTTCATGACTTTAGCTTCCACGTGTCGAGCGAATGCGAGAGGTCGGGACATTTTTACACTTGCCACCTTGACCATGTGAATAAATTGTCTATTTAAAGGGAAGCAGATCTTCAGATCTAATCCACACCATCTCCCCCAAACAAGGAATCCTCGGAGCTTGCATGCAAAAGCCATCCCAACATGGCTAGCGCTCCTAGCTCTACCTCCCGCCTTCACGGCCCCAAACAGGGAGATTGGGAAAAGTGTTCCATATCCCACGGCCAACTGGTGAAGCTGCAGATCCAGGGATTTCTTCCCCCCGCAGATCTTGTCCCCGTTCGAGCCGGATTGGCTTCTTTTGACGGTGGGGAGAAGGCGGAGAAGCTCCCCAACCCATCCGGGGGGGGGGGCGAGTATGCTTCGTTCCCTATTTGCTGAGAGACGTCGGATTTCCAATCCATCCGTTCCTCCGAGGTCTTCTGGAGCACGATGGCCTCCAGCTGCACAACTTGACACCCGCCTCCATGCTGCATATTGCAGGTTATGTCGCTCTATGCGAGCTATTCCTTGGTTGTGAGGCCCATTTTGAGTTATGGAAGAAGTTGTTTTGCCTCGTCCCTCGCAATCAAGAGGGATCGCTATTCTAAGTGGGCGGAGCCGAGATATGGCGCATCTCCGGAACCGGATACCTATCCGATACGCCGAAGAAGGAATCTGAAGAATGGCCTTCAGAATGGTTTTATGTTGAAGACGTTTCCCTCCCTGACCCAATCAGGAGGGGTCTTCCCAAGTATTCAAGTACTCTATTGAAGAAGCGCCTTAGCTGGTGTCCTCGGAGCCCCAGAAAGGAAGATAGCATGGAAGTCCACCAGCTGATGAGCAAGATAAAGATGCTCGCTCAATCCATATTGTCAATAGTCGAGGTTATGGCAATATCCATAATGCGAGGGGTTCAGCCACTCCAATACCGAGGGCGCCCTATGTGGCACTTCAATGGAGAAGATGATGCCACCCACTATGGTCAGAAGGTTCTGGACACTTCTGCTGCTTTGGCAAAAATACTGTCCAGATTATACAAAGGGGAGGAGGAGGAGTTCATCCGCATTAAACCAGGGATGGATTTTCCATGTACAACCCTCCCAGCTAGGTGAGTTTTCGTCCCACTACTCTACTCCATCAACTCCTTGAATCCTTTTCCACAAATATCAATCTGTCATTTATAACAGGAATGGCGGAAAGTCACCAGGGAGATCCATAGCCCCGCACCACAACCAGAGGACCACAACCAGGCCCTTGATCCCGAATTCGAAGTAGATCCGGATATATTCGTGGAGCTCGGGGAAGGGGTGTTTTACCACGCGAGCTGTGATGGCACCGAAGTATCCATCATTTCTAACTATCCCAGTCTCCTCCCTGCGTCGCATGTAAGTAATTAGGAGACTCCTCCTTTGAGAGAATTTCCCCCTTCCGCCTTACCCAACGCACTATATTATGCTTTAAAGGGGAGGCGATCGGTGCGCCATGCTGCACCTGAGGCATCGCGCAAGAAAGCGGCGCCTACGACGAGAAGGCCTTCAAAGAGGAAGGAAAATAGAGACATGGCTGAGCCTTCATTGAAGAGGTATGATTTTAAATATGCCCCATGGTCGTCATCTTATAGTATGACACTATCCGTTGTGTCTTATCAGGAAAAACTTTCGCCGGACTGTGTCCGGGGATCCTGCCGGTCACGCCTCTACTAGCCGGATTCCAGATCATGTCGCAAGGGCTGAGGCTAACGCGGAAGTGACACCGGATTGTCCTTCTGTGGAGGATTCGGATAAAGTATCCGCTACAAACTCTGAAGTGGAAAGCGCCATGAATTATCGGCGCCGGCGGGCCGCTCTTTGCGACCCTGGTTTTTCAGAAGAGGCTTTCAATGCCTTCAACTCAGGTGATGCATACATCCGAGCTGCTCGAGATGGGCTTTCCAGAGCCATAGATTAGTATTTGAAGGATATGCAGGTAAGTTCATACTTGCACAATTCTGATAATTATATACCAGTAGCCCCCGAGACTTGAAGTAGTTTAAGCAACTGATTTAAGGATCGTTGTATACCCAGGTGCTCAAAGAGAAGAACGGCCTATTGTCTCAAGAGCTGAAGAAGTGTCAAGCCCAGCTAGCTGACTCCGTGAAGGAGAATAAGAAGCTGCGAGGCAGCATATTTAGTATGTCTTCGGACTTACCTTTACATAGTTCGGCAAGGAAAGAAACTGACAATAATTATGTCTATAGGTATACTGATGGGCCGTCCTAAAGAGGAGGTGTCCGGATCATCGAGCGATCTGCTACAAGAGCTGTCGCAAATGCACGAGCGAGCTCGGCAGGCGATGCAGAGTATTGCCAAGGCCTTATGGCCATCCGACTCCCCTCCAGGAAGTATGGAGGGGCTTGTACAACTGTTTAAGAGAGCGCGGCGGCGCTTCCGACTATGGAAGATACGGTATACCAAGCTCGACCCAAATCACATGGGCCGGGTCGGACCTCTAGGGTCAGATGGAAAAGAAATTCCTGTTAGTTTGGTATATGACCAAGTATAGGTAGCCGCCAAGTATTCCCATCAGGATTGTAGGTTAGATAGCCTTTTGGATGGCATATAAGAAGAAGTTTTTTGAGTCTAAGTGACTATGTACTTCAAATGACAAATTATGTCTCTAGCTGAATTATAAATGTCATGGCAGACCTTTTCGCTTCAATCTCTAGACCCGAGGGTGCGGAGTGCTCCTGAATACACGCTCAGTAATATATACTGGGGTATGCATGGAAACCAGGCGTAGGGGTCATAGTTGCTTGAACAAACAAGTATTCGGATAGTTATGCTATATTATATTTCAGTCGTAATTAACATCTTCCAGAGAGAATAGTTCCATTAAAGGTTCCTTTCACTGGGTCGACATGCGCTAACATGCACGTCTGTACTGTGATTGGAAAAATCGAAGCATGCTTAACATCTGGGGGTTCATAGTGTAACGAGGAAAGACCATCTTTAGTGCGCCAACTGAATGTTCCCTTAAGAACGCTAGCTTTCGGCTTCACCCAGTCTGAGGTACTGATATATCTCCGTCGTATCTATAATTTTTTTATTGTTCCATGCCAATATTATGCAACTTTCATATACTTTGGCAACTTTTTATACTATTTTTTGGGACTAACATATTGATCCAGTGCCTAGTGCCAGTTCATGTTTGTTGAATGTTTTATGTTTCGCAGAAACCCAATATCAAATGGAGTCCAAACGGGATAAAAACGGACGGAGAATTATTTTGGAATATTTGTGATTTTTGGGAGGAAGAATCAACGCGAGACAGTGCCCGAGGTGGCCACGAGGGTGGCCCACGCCACCACCCCCCACCCTCGTGGGCCCCTCATAAGGCGGTTGATGCTCTACTTTGGCCGCAAGAAAGCTAATTTTTGGAAAAATATCAGGGCAAAGGTTTCAATCCAATCGGAGTTACGGATCTCCAGATATAAAAGAAACGGTGCCAGGGCAGAATCTGAGAACGCACAAACAGAGAGAGACAGAGAGATAGATCCAATATCGAAGGGGCTCTCGCCCCTCCCACGCCATGGGAGCCAAGGACCAGAGGGGAAACCCTTCTCCCATCTAGGGATAAGGTCAAGGAAGAAGAAGAAGAAGAAGAAGGGGGGCTCTCTCCCCCTTGCTTTCGCTGGCGCTGGAACGCCGGGGGGGGGGGGCAGCATCATCACCGCGATCTTCACCAACACCTCCGCCATCTTCACCAACATATCCATCACCTTCCCCCCTTCTATATTCAGCGGTCCACTCTCCCGTAACCCGTTGTACCCTCTACTTGAACATGGTGCTTTATGCTTCATATTATTATCAAATGATGTGTTGCCATCCTATGATGTCTGAGTAGATTTTCGTTGTCCTATCGGTGATTGATGAATTGCTATGATTGGTTTGAGTTGCATGTTTTATTATTGGTGTTGTCCTATGGTGCTCTCCGTGTCGCGCAAGCGTGAGGGATCCCTGCTGTAGGGTTTGCAATATGTTCATGATTTGCTTATGGTGGGTGGCGTGAGTGACAGAAGCACATACCCGAGTAAGTAGGTTGTTTGCGTATGGGATAAAGGGGACTTGATGCTTTAATGCTATGGTTGGGTTTTACCTTAATGATCTTTAGTAGTTGTGGATGCTTGCTAGAGTTCCAATCATAAGTGCATATGATCCAAGAAGAGAAAGTATGTTAGCTTATGCCTCTCCCTCAAATAAAATTGCAATAGTGATTATTGGTCTAGTAAAGTAGTCAATTGCTTAGGGACAATTTCACAACTCCTACCACCACTTTTCCACACTCTCTATATTTACTTTATTGATTCTTTATCTGAACAGCCCCTAGCTTTTATTTACGTGTTGTTTATTTTCTTGCAAGCCTATCCAACAACACCTACAAAGTACTTCTAGTTTCATACTTGTTCTAGGTAAAACGAACACTAAGCGTGCGTAGAGTCGTATCAGTGGCAGATAGGACTTGAGAGAATATTTGTTCTAACTTTAGCTCCTTGTTGAGTTCGACACTCTTACTTATCAAAAGAGGCTAGAATTATCCCCTACACTTGTGGGTTATCAGGTACACATCCGGATAACCCAGCGGTAACAATCGCAGAGGTGCTCCCTTTATGCCCTAACCGAACTAACAGGAATGTAGGGCATAAGCACAGGAGCCAAGCAACCGAGCTTGGCCAAAACTTAAGTCATATCGATGCATGTAATGGCGAAGAAAAGGTATATACGCGGAAAAAACACATATGTGGTGAGCTTGATGCTCTGAAAGTAATAATAACAATAATAACCTTCCGTACAAGAAGCCCCCAGCTATACTTCGACGTACAAATATAAGAATGTGTGCATCGAAGATGCATGGTTTATTCGCACAAAAGCTTTAAGGCTTAAAAAAAGGAATGACAGGAGAAGAAAAATAAGTACGAAAAACAAAAAAAGGAGGGGGAAAGGAGACGAATGAAGAGTCCGGCGCTAGGCACAGAATCTTTGGAGTCTAGCCGCGTTCCATGGGTTCGGCTCTAGGCGATTGTCTGACGCATCATGCAGGTGGTACGCTCCTCCGGTGAGGACTTCGTCGATGATGAAGGGACCCTCCCACTTGGGCTTGAGTTTGTCCTTTTTCTTCTCCGGTAAGCGTAGAACGAGTTCGCCAACATTATAGGTCTTGGCCCGTACATCTCTGCTTTGATATCTGTGAGCATGTTGTTGATAAAATGTGGAACGGGCTTTTGCGACGTCGCGCTCCTCCTCCAGGGCATCCAAGCTGTCCTGCCGATCCAACTTGGCTTCTCTCTCTTCATACATGCGCACTCGAGGTGAGTCATGGAGAATGCCGCAGGGTAACACAGCCTCTGCGCCATACACCATAAAGAAAGGTGTGTATTCGGTAGAACGATTGGGCGTGGTCCACAGCCCCCAGAGTACGGAGTCGAGCTCCTCCACTGAGTGCTTGTCTGATTCTTTCAAAGACCGCACTAGCCGGGGTTTAATGCCGCTCATAATATGACCATTCGCTCGTTCAACTTGACCGTTGGTTTGTGGGTGATAGACGGAAGCATAGTCGAGCTTGATGACCATATTAGCGCACCAAGCCTTCACCTCATCGGTTGTGAAATTGGAGCCGTTGTCGGTGATGATACTGTGCGGAACACCATATTGATGCACAACACCGGATATAAAGTCTATCATAGGCCCAACTTCGGCCGTTTTAACTGGTTTGGCTTCTATCCACTTGGTGAATTTATCCACCATAACCAACAGGTATTTTTTTCTTATGGCTTCCTAAGGGGTCCGACCATATCAAGCCCCCAGACCGCAAAAGGCCAGGTAATGGGGATTGTTTTTAGAGCGGTGGGTGGCATATGGCTTTGGTTGGCGAAAAGCTGGCATCCTGTGCGTCTGCTCGGGCCGTCGGCCAGCAGAAACCTATACGGAAGGCCTTGCTTACAAGGGCCCGAGCCGCTGCGTGGTGACCGCTGAGGCCGGCATGGATTTTAGCCAAGAGTTGTCGCCCCTCTTCCTTGGAGATACATCTTTGAAGAACTCCGGTAGCGCTTTTCTTGTAAAGTTCTCCCTCGTGGACTTTGTAGGCTTTATAGCGCCGCACAATGCAGTGTGCCTCATTCTGGTCCTCAGGAAGTTCTCGCCTATTAAGGTAGTCGTAGAAGGTTTCGGTCCAAGGGGCGATGACCGCCATGATGAGATGGGCCGATGGTGTAATTTCGGTGGCTGAGCCCCTGATGATGTCGGTGTGTTCGGAATCTGGGGTTGTATTCGGATTCGGATTGGTATTGCTGCTTTCCCCTTGCCACACCACGGATGGCTTGAAGAGCCTTTACAAAAAGATGATAAGTGGGACGGGGTAGCGCTTAGCGCCGATGCGAGCGAGGACATCCGCCGCTTGATTACTTGCACGAGCCACATGATGAAACTTGAGCCCCTCGAAACGAGCCGGCATTTTGAGAACGGCGTTACGTAAGCCGCCATCTTCGGATCTTTGGCATCAAAATCTCCATTTATTTGAGGTATTGCAAGGTTTGAATCCCCGCGCACTTCCAGGCGTTGTATGCCCATGGAAACGTCCATCCGAAGACCATGCAATAAGACTTCGTATTCAGCTACATTGTTGGAGTCCGTGAATAATATTTGTAGGACGTACTGAACAGTGTCTCCAGTAGGGGATGTTAGGACAATGCCTGCCCCTAGGCCGGCCAGCATTTTTGAGCCGTCGAAGTGCATGACCCAGTTGGAATATGTGTCGTACTCTTTACGGAGTTCGGCCTCAGTCCATTCAGCGATGAAGTCGACCAATACCTGGGATTTAATGGCTCGACGCGGTTTGTATGATATGTCGAATGGGAGGAGCTCAATGACCCACTTCGCAATCCGGCCCGTAGCGTCGCGATTGTTTATTATGTCGTTAAGAGGCACTTCAGAGGCCACCATTATCGAGCACTCTTGAAATTAGTGTCGTAGCTTCCGAGATGCCATGAAAACTGCGTATGCTATTTTTTGGTAATGAGGGTACCGGGATTTGCATGGTGTGAGGACAGTGGATATGTAGTGTACCGGCTTCTGAAGCCGGAATTTGTATCCGTCCTGCTCTCGCTCGACAACGAGTACCGCACTCACAACTTGGTGTGTGGCTGATATATATAATAACATGGGTTCACCGACATTTGGCGCGGCCAGGATTGTGTTGCTTGCTAGAAGAGCCTTTATTTCTTCCAATCCGGTCGTTGTTGCGTCCGTCCACTCGAAGTGATCAGTGCGTCAGAGAAGGCGATAGAGTGGCAATGACTTTTCTCCTAGTCTGGAGATAAAGCGGCTTAAAGCTGCCACACATCCGCATAGTTTTTGGATTTGTTTGAGGTTCGTTGGCGTAGACAACTGTGAAAAAGCTCGGATTTTAGCTGGGTTTGCCTCAATTCCTTTGTTGGAAACGATGAAGCCCAGAAGCTTTCTGGCGGGAACACCAAAAACACATTTTTTCGGATTGAGCTTAATGTCATATGTTCGGAGGTTGTCGAATGTAAGACGCAGATCGTCTATTAGCGACTCAATGTGTCTGGTTTTGATGACTACGTCATCCACGTATGCTTCAACTGTCTTGCCGACTTGTTTCTCCAAGCATGTTTGAATCATGCGTTGATAGCTGGCACCGGCGTTTTTAAGCCCGAAAGGCATAGTGTTGAAGCAGAAAGGCCTGTATGGGGTGATAAATGCCGTTGCAGCTTGATCAGACTCCTTCATCTTGATTTGATGGTATACGGAATATGCGTCGAGGAAACACAGTGAGTTGTATCCTGCGGTAGCATCGATAATCTAATTAATGCGGGGGAGGAGAAAAGGATCCTCAAGGAAGGCCTTGTTGAGGTCCTTGAAATCGACGCATAGGCGCCAGGATTTATCCTTCTTTGGTACCATCACCAGGTTTGCTAGCCAGTCCGGGTGTTTTATATCTCTAATAAATCCAGCCTCGAGTAACTTGGCTAGCTCCTCTCCCGTGGCTTGTCGTTTGGGTTCGGAAAAGCGCCGTAATGTTTGCTTGACCGGCTTGTATCCCTTCAATATATTTAGGCTATGTTCGGCCAGTCTGCGTGGGATTCCTGGCATATTAGAAGGGTGCCAGGCGAATATATCCCAATTTTCGTGTAGGAATGCTCGCAGTGCGGCATCGACCTTGGGGTATAGCTGTGCCCCGATGGATGTTGTCTTCATGGAGTCCATTGGGTGGACCTGGAATTTGACTATTCCGTCTCCTGGTTTAAAGGAGGTGGATTTGGATCGCTTATCAAGTATCACGTCGTCCCTATCCACCATGGAGTGCAATGCGGTCAATTCTTCGGCCGCGAGGGCTTCATACAATGCCTCGAGGGCCAAGGCGGCGGTTTTGTTTTTGGCACGGAGTGCTATGTCCAGATCACTGGCGAGAGTGATGATTCCATTGGGCCCGGTCATGTTGAGCTTCATGTACTCATAATGGGGTACAGCTTGGAAGCTTACTAATGTGTCTCGCCCTAACAGGGCGTGATATCCACTGTTGAAATGGGCCACTTGAAAGGTTATCTCTTCGGACCGATAATTCTCCGGCGTGCATAATACCACATCGAGTGTGATTTTTCCCACACATCGTGCCTCCCGACTGGGAATAATTCCTCGGAATGTCGTATTACTTTGCTCAATGCGGCTCCTCTCTATTTCCATTTTGTTGAGAGTTTCCTCGTAAAAGAGGTTTAGTCTGCTATGTCGTCCATGAGCACTTTGGTAAGTCGAAAGCTGTCCACAATTGGACTGAGGACCAATGCGGTAGGTGCCCGGACTATTCTGAATTTTGGTTCATCACTGGCTTTGAAAGTTATGGTCGTGTCGTTCCAGGAGTTTATTGCAGCAACTTGGCAGACTTCAGCAAGGCTGCATAGTGTCCTTTTGCGCCTATTGTTTGAGGTGAAACTCTCGAAGATTGTCAATACTGTAGGGTTGTTGTCTTCCGTAGGATGTTGCTCTGTGGTGTTTTTGGTGAGGAGATCCTCGCCGCTCTTGGCCACCTACCGGAGTATCCAACATGCTCGAAGGCTATGGGTTGGTACGATATCTGGTGTTGTGTGTATTATGCATGGCCTATCGAGCCATCACTCTAGGATGGTTCCGCGCCCCGTAATGGGCTTCGATTTTTTATTTATTGGATCAGGCAACCTACGAGGGTGCATCCTTTTTGTCCGGACGAGGGGTGTTGTGGAAACCGGTAACTCCCAAGAGGCTGCCTGAGTTTTCCAGGCGCTTTCCATTGTGTAGTACTTCTGTACTATTGTTGCCACGTCAGCGAAGTGTGATACGCGACGATGATCGATTGCATTTAGGATTCCGTCATCTGTGCAGTTTCTTCAGAATAATGAGATTGCGTCTTCATCTTGGCAGTCCTTGATCCTTTCCTTGACAAGGCGGAATCTGGCCCAGAAGTGATGGACCATTTCCTGGGACTGCTGTCTAATGTTGATAAGATCGCTTGTGTCTGGGTGGGTTGGTGGCTTTAAATCCGAACCTTGACCCAATTTGAGATCTAGAGTTTGGGAAATTTCCGAGCTTAGCGGCTTGAGCTCCGGAGTATAAACCAATTTTTCCAGCCCATATTCCGACTCTAAGTTCGAAATAAGAGGCATGTCTACCCGTGGGCGGGTATCCGGCTCTGGGAGCTCGGAAATCCGAACATGATTCGTCATCAATACAGAGGGAGAGTTGTCACGTTGTTCCTCCACTACCGCTATCTGCTGGGTGATAGGTGGAGATTCAATCTCTCTCTGATCGGGTTTAAGCCCTATCCGATCATAGTCCATAGCGACTCCCAGTGCGGCGATGCGATCCAGGAGTTCATTTAAAGACGACAACTCCATCGGATCCATCTGCTCGGAGTATTCTGAGCTGATGCGGAGGCGATTTTCGACGACCCGAGAACTCATCGTTGGCCCAACGGCCGAACGGGCGGCCATGACAAAGCCGCCCTGCCGGAGGGTTTGGCCTGTGGCCAGGGCTCCCACGGAGGTGATATTTTCCTTGATAACTAGGCGAGCCATCAAACCTATCTTCGACATCACAGTGGAACTCTCAATGAAAGCACCAATGTCGGTGTCAAAACCGGCGGATCTCGGGTAGGGGGTCCCGAACTGTGCGTCTAAGGCTAATGGTAACAGGAGGCGGGGGACACAATGTTTACCCAGGTTCGAGCCCTCTCTATGGAGGTAATACCCTACTTCTTGCTTGATTGATCTCAATGAATATGAGTATTACAAGAGTTGGTCTACCACGAGATCGTAATGGCTAAACCTTATAAGCTAGCCTATGATTATGATTGTTGTTGCCCTATGGACTAAACCCTCCAGTTTATATAGACACCGGAAGGGGCCAGGGTTACACAAGGTCGGTTATAGAGAAAGGAATCTACATATCCGAATCACCAAGCTTGCCTTCCACGCAAAGGAGAGTCCCATTCGGACACGGGGAGAAGTCTTCTGTCTTGTATCCTCATGGCCCAACAGTCCGGCCAAAGTATATAGTCCGGCTGTCCGAGGACCCCTTAGTCCAGGATTCCCTCAACGGGGTAGGGGTGCACCCCATAGACACACAAGTTTCTCTTAACCGTGTGCGGTGCTCCCCTCCATAGTTGCACACCTCGATCATACAACCTCAGTGCTTAGGCGAAGTCCTATGCCGGTAACATCATCATCACCATCGCCATGCCGTCGTGCTAACGGAACTCACCCTTGTCCTCAACCGGATCAAGAGCACGAGGGACGTCATCGAGCTAAACGTGTGCTGAACACGGAGGTGTCGTACATTCGGTACTTGATCGGTTGGATCGTGAAGAAGTTTGACTACATCAACCGCGTTATTGAAACGCTTCCTCTTTCGGTCTAGGAGGGTACGTGGACACACTCTCCCCTCTCGTTGCTATGCATCAGCTAGATAGATCTTGCGTGATCGTAGGAATTTTTTTGAAATTACTGCGTTCCCGAACGGTGGCATCCGAGCCAGGTCTATGCGTAGATGTTATATGCACGAGTAGAACACACAGAGTTGTGGGTGATAATAGTCATACTACTTAACAACATGTCATACTTTGATTTGGAGGTATTGTTGGATGAAGCGGCTCAGACTGACCTTATGTGTACGCTTACGCGAGACTGGTTCTACCGATGTGTTTCACACGTAGGTAGCTAGTGAGTGTCTGTTTCTCCAACTTTAGTTGAATCGAGTGTGGTTACGCCCGGTCCTTGATGAAGGTTAAAACAGCACACTTGATGAAAAATCGTTGTGGTTTTTGATGCGTAGGTAAGAACGGTTCTGGCTAGAAGCCCGTAGCAGCCACGTAAAACTTGCAACAACAAAGTAGAGGACGTATAACTTGTTTTTGCAGGGCTTGTTGTGATGTGATATGGTCAAGGCATGATGTGATATAAATTGTTGTATGAGACGATCATCTTTTGTAACAAAGTTATCAGCAACTGGCAGGAGCCATATAGTTGTAGCTTTATTGTATGCAATGCAATTGCCATGTAATTGTTTTACTTTATCACTATGCGGTAGCGATAGTCGTAGTAACAATAGTTGGAGAGATGACAATGAAGCTAAGATGGAGATCAAGGTGTCGCGCCGGTGACGATGGAGATCATGACGATGCTTCAGTGATGGAGATCATGAGCACAAGATGATGATGGCCATATCATGTCACATATTTTGATTGCATGTGATGTTTATCTTTTATGCATCTTATTTTGCTTAGTACGATGGTAGAATTATAAGATGATCCCTTACTAAATTTCGAGGTACAAGTGTTCTCCCAGAGTATGCACGGTTGCTACAGTTTGTCATGCCGAGACACCATGTGATGATCGGGTGTGATAAGCTCTACGTTCACATACCACGGGTGCAAGACAGTTTTGCACAAGCAGAATACTCGAGTTAAACTAGACGAGCCTAGCATATGTAGATATGGCCTCGGAAAACTGGAGACCGAAAGGTCGAGCGTGAATCATATAGTAGATATGATCAACATAGAGATGTTCACCATTGAAAACTACTCCATCTCACGTGATGATCAGACATGGTTTAGTTGATTTGGATCACGTGATCATTTAGATGACAAGAGGGATTTCTATCTAAGTGGGAGTTCTTAAGTAATATGATTAATTGAACTTTAACTTATCCTGAACTTATTCCGGATAGTATTTTGCAAATTATGTTGTATATCAATAGCTCGTGTTGTAGCTTCCCTATGCTTTTCATATGTTCCTAGAGAAAACTAAGTTGAAATATGCTAGTAGCAATGATGCGGAGTAGGTCTGTGATCTGAGGTGTATCCTCATTGCTGCACAGAAAAATTATGTCCTTGATGCACCGCTAGGTGACAGACCTATTGCAGGAGCAAATGTAGACGTTATGAATGTTTGACTAGCTCAATATGATGACTACTTGATAGATTAGTTCACCATGCTTTACGGCTTAGAACCAGGACTTCAAAAACATTTTTAACGTCACAGAGCATATGAGATGTTCCAAGAGCTGAAATTGGTATTTCAGACGCATCCTCGTGTCAAGAGGTATGAGACCTCTGACAAGTACTTTGCCTAAAAGATTGAGGAGGATTGCTCAACTAGTGAGCATGTGCTCAGAATATCTGGGTACTACAATCACTTGAATCAAGTGGGAGTTAATCTTCCAGATAAGATAGTGATTGACAGAGTTCTCTAGTCACCATCACAAAGTTACTGGAACTTCGTGATGAACTACAGTATGCAAGGATGACAAAAATGATTCCCGAGCTCTACGTGATGAAATCGACGAAGGTAGAAATCAAGAAAGAGCATCAAGTATTGATGATTAAACAAGACCACTAGTTTCAAGAAAAGGGCAAAGGGGAAGAAAAGGAACTTCAAGTAGAATGGCAAGCAAGTTGTCGCTCCCGTGAAGAAGCCCAAAGCTGGACCTAAGCCTGAAACTGAGTACTTATACTGCAAAGGAAATGGTCACTGGAAGCGGAACTACCCCAAATATTTGGTGGATAAGAAGGATGGCAAACTGAACAATGGTATATTTTATGTACAAGTTATTGATGTGTACCTTGCTAGTGTTCATAGTAGCCCCTGGGTATTCGGTACTTGTTCGGTTGCTAAGATTAGTAACTCGTAACAGGAGTTACACAATTAATAGAGACTAGTTAAGGATGAAGTGACAATGTATGTTGGAAGTGGTTCCAAGATTGATATGATCATCATCATACACTACCTATACTTTCAGGATTAGTGTTGAACCTAACTAAATGTTATTTGGTGTTTGCGTTGAGCATGAATATGATTAGATCATGTTTATTGCAATACGGTTATTCATTTAAGACAGAGAACAATTGTTATTATGTTTCCATGAATAAAACCTTTTATGGTCATACACCCAATATTGATGGTTTATTGAATCTCGATCACGGTAATACACATTTTCATAGTATTGATGCCAAAAGATGCAAAGTTGATAATGATAGTGCAACTTATTTGTGGCACTTCTATTTGGGTCATATCGGTGTAAAGCACATGAAGAAACTCCATAAAGATGGACTTTTGGAATCACTTGATTATGAATCATTTGATGCTTGTGAACCTTGCCTTACGGGCAAGATGACTAAAACTCCGTTCTCTGGAACAATGGAACGAGCTAGTGACTTATTGGAAAAACTACATACCGATGTCTGCGGTCCAATGAGTGTTGATGCTCGTGGCGGATATCATTATTTTATGACCTTCACACATGATTTGAGCAGATATGGGTATATCATCTTAAAAAAACACAAGTCTGAAAGATTTGAAAAGTTCAAAATTTCCAGAGTGAAGTGGAGAATCATCGTAACAAGAAAATAAAGTTTCTACATTCTGATCATAGAGGAGAATATTTCAGTTACGAGTTTGGCCTTCATTTAAAACAATGTGGAATAGTTTCACAGCTCACGCCACATGGAACACCACAGCATAATGGTGAGCACGAACGTCGTAACCGCACTTTATTGGATATGGTGCGATCTATGATGTCTCTTACCGGGTTACCACTACCGTTTTTGGGGTTATGCATTATAGACAGCTGCATTCACTTTAAATAGGGGCATCATCAAAATCCGTTGAGACAACGCCTTGTAAACTGTGGTTTGGCAAGAAACCAAGGTTGTCGTTTCTTAAAGTTTGGGGCTGCTATGCTTATGTGAAAAAGCTTCAACCTGATAAGCTCAAACCCAAATCAGAGAAATGTGTCTTCATAGGATACCCAAAGGAAACTGTTGGGTACACCTTCTATCACAGATCCGAAGGCAAGATTGTTGCTAAGAATGGATCCTTTCTACAGAAGGAGTTTCTCTCGAAAGAAGTGAGTGGGAGGAAAGTAGAACTTGATGAGGTAATTGTACCTTCTCCTGAATTGGAAAGTAGTTCATCACAAAAATTAGTTCCAGTAATTTGTGAGGAAGCTAATGATGATGATCATGAAACTTCAGATCAAGTCACTACAGAACCTCGTAGGTCTTCCACAGTATGGTCCGCACCAGAATGGTACGGTAATCTTATTTTAGAAGTCATGTTACTGGAACATGAAGAACCAACGAACTATGAGGAAGCGATGATGAGCCCAGATTCCATGAATGTCGGTGTACCAAAATAGGGGCGCTCTTTTATACCCCTTATTTGTGCCCGGGCGGTCAGAGCCGCGCGGACGGCCACACTTAAGCAGGGCAGAGACAGGAAATCAGAGCCACAACACAGAATCAAAGCAACGCCAAGACAGAAGCATAAAGAGCCAGAAGGCGAAGTAGTTTCCCCCGTCAAGGTCCTTGCCGGGGCAGCCCCCATAGCCTCAGCAAGACCCTTGCCGGGGCAGCCTACCCGACGCTAGCAGGGCGCGCCACCCTTGAGCTCCAGTTCCTCCAGGTGCCGCCAATCGCGTTGGGACCAAGGTCCGGGAGGCGCCACCATGGTGGCATGCAAGCCTTTGTGAAGACAAGAACAACACTCCAAATCCGAGGAGTAGAAGACGACGAACCTCGGCGAGATCCTTGCCGAGGAAGCCCACAAGACCCCCGACAAGATCCTTGTCAGGGACGACCGCGACACCACGGCAAGACCCTTGCTGAGGCCCCGTCAAGGCCCTTGCCGAGGGCGTCCGCAAGGCTGCAGCCAGGCCTGCACCCACCAAGCTTTTGGCCACTGCTCCCGTGCAGCTGCCAGCCCACCAGCTTGGAAGGCACCTGTGTGTCGATGCAAGGCTCCTCGGGCAACTCAGCACATACTTATGTGGTGGCATGCAAATCTTCGTGAAGGCCCCGCAACCACGCCACCTCAACAGCCTGCCAGCATACATGGCGCTGGCCGCCTCACTGGCCCAGGCGCGTGTCGAGACAAGGCGAAGCGGTAGTAAAGTGGAGGGGACACGTCAGAGGTGCATTAAATGCGTCTTGTCCCATAATAGCTAGCGATAGGGTCAACTGCAGTACCCCGATGCCACCTCCTGTGTGCCACTATGGCAATCCCCTTGCCTATAAAAGGAGGCTCGAGGCATCCAGGAGGAGGATTCAGACTTTTGGGCAAGTTACACCCATTCTAGCTAGTTCAAGAACCTCAAGAACACAAATACACACATCAAAGCAGGACTAGGGTGTTACGCATCTCTATGGCCCAAACTTGGGTAAACGATCTGTGTGCTTGTACTGACTGCTGATCCTGCTCTCCTCACCACCCAACGCCCCGCAACCGTAGTAGGGATTCTTGTGATCCCATAGGTGTCGTTTCCCACCGACATCTTTGGCGCGCCAGGTAGGGGGCGCAGCAGTGAGCAGCTGGTTTTGCAGCTAGTAGCACAGCCCTTCATCGCCATGGCTTCCGAGGAAGAAGGCGACCAAGCAAGCAGCCCCGTCGGTGAGTGCGGAGAGCATTCGCGTGACGACAAAAAAAAGCTAAGTCATGCGAAAACTTCAAATAATTCCTTCTTATATAAGGTTATCTTCCTCAGAGATCTTTCCTCTGTATGGGAAACCTGCACGCGGTGGGGCCCTTTCGTTATAGACAATGCTCTTGGTCTGTTTCAAGTCCGCTCAATAGATCGAGTGGCCGCGTTGAGAGCGGCAGGGTGGCCTTCCGCTATCGGCAATGCTCTTGCTCTGCCTCGAGTCCGCTCGGCAGTTCGAGCGGCCACGCTGAGAACGGCAAGGTGGTTTGCATGGCGGCAAGCACGCCCTGCCGACCGCTAAAGGATCCGTCCTTCGAAGCACAGCGGTTTGGATTTACGCGCCGGCAGGCTTACCCAGTGAGTGTAGGGTGGACGTACAGAGAAAGATTAAACAGGGAAATAGCATGCATCATATTAAAAGTGTTGTAGAGTTATATTACACAAATTGTTGCTGCGGTTCTAACTAAGGATGTGAATTGTCTTGGTCATGAACCTGCAGTGGCAACAAGAAACGGGGCGCCTAGTCCCGTCGCTGGCCCTCCAATCTATGAATCCGCTGATGCGGATGATGATGGGATCGATGCGCTCCTCAATCCCCGTGAGGTCTGCATCACCTGGCAAGCTGTCCAGTGCGGCATCAAAGTCGAGGTCGGGGTTCCAGAAGGCCAGCTTGGTGAGGACCTTGGTCATGGTGCCCGGCCGGGACTCGTTGGCCAAGGAGCTCGCCCGGTTGGACTCGAGTCGTTCCAGGGTGCCAAGAATGCCCTCGAAGAACAAGATCAGCTTGGCATGGGGGCTCGTGCCCGGCTCCGGGGCGTACCTCACCTCCAACATCCTCATGTCGGCTAGCTGCTTGGTGGTCCTATTGGCCACGTCGGCGAGGCGGTCGGTCCAGATTTTGTCGCCCTTCACGGAATCTGCGTTGTTGGCGACGTCGTTCTTCCGCAACTGCTTCTCCTCCGCCAGGCTCTTGGTCAGGACCCCTTCCCAGCCTTGGGCCTCCAAATGCTCCCCCTCAAGGCTCACCAGCTTGACCTTCATGTCCTTGATGGAGTCGTTGGCGCGGGAGAGCTGCTCGGCCTTGGCCAGGCTTTCGTCCTGCGCCTGCAACAAAGTGCAGTGGGCCGAATCCCTCTCCTCCACCAATAGATCGGCTCTGGCCTTCAAGCCATCCCGCTCCACCTCCAGCTCTTTCAACTTATTGCAGTGGGCCAGGGCCTGGGCATCGAGCGCCTCTTGGTGCTTGCGCTCCAGCTCTTGGGTACGCGCCGTGGCAAGCCTTTCGACCTCCTCGTCCTTGCCGCGGAGTACGGCAGCAAGCTTCGCCTCGCGGTCAGCAAGGTCCTCCTCCTGGGAGTTTAGCTCAGCCTGGCGCTGGGACCGGATGGCCTCGGGTTTGGAGGCCTCCTCCATCGCCTCCTCCTGGGCCTTCTCGATGTCGGCCTACTTCAGGACAAGCTCCAGGTCGTGCTGCGCCAGCTGGTCTTGGGTGGCCTTCAGCTCCTCGTGGTCCTGGCGGAACCAAGCCTGCGCATTGGTGACGCGCTCCGCGAGGTCTGCTTCCACCTTGTGCGCCATCGCCTCCTTGGACTTCGCCTTGTGCAGATGGGCACGGTGGAGCGCCTGAAGCTTGTTGAAGCTGGCACTCATGGCCTGGAGGAGCCGCTCCTCTTGGGTGCCACCACCAGAGCTTGGCTCGTTGACGACCTCAAGCCCGGCGGCGGCGAGCACTTCGTCGTCGAACACCTCCCCCTTAGCCGGCGCCTTGGTGCTTGCCGGCCCTGGGAGGTGAACGAACACGTCGTCGCTCACCTTCACGTATTTGCCTGAGCCGGAGGCAGCGGACGAGGACGGTAGGTTGCCAACCACCTCATCCTTAGCAGAGGCCTTGCCGGCCTCCTCCTCGCCAGCAGCCTTGCCGGCCTCCTCCTCGCCAGTGGCGTTGCCGGCCTCCTCCTCAGTGGTGCCCTTGCCGACCTCCTCCTCAGCGGAGCCCTTGCCGATCTCCCCGGTAAACCCCTCGGTGGTATTCTCGGCCGCGGTTTAGGAGGCCTCCTCATTGGTGACCTTCTCAGCCTCGGCCACGGTTTCCGCGGCAGCCTCCTCAATGATGGTGTCGGTGTCCCCCTGGTCTGCCGGGGGGGACCTGGACGCCAAAGGAGGAAATAAGGCAAAGCCAAAGCCCAAGGTTCAGGAGAAAAGAAAGAAAAGCAAGGGAGAACAAATGACTCACCCGTTCCGGGCTGGGAAGATGTGGTCCCCTCCCCGCCAATGTCTATTGCTGGGATCGGGCCGCCAGCGCCCAAGTCTACCTCCTCCTCCTTCGTGTGCATGGACTCGACATCTGGCGTCCTTGCCGGGGACGCCCCTCTGGGCGGTGTGGTTTATGGGGGTTGCGTGGTGAGGGAGGCCCTTGGTGGCTCCTCCTGCTGTCGTTCTTCTCCTGCACACCGTGGCAAGGTCAACGACAAGAGAATCGGGCCCCAGCAAGCGTTGGCCAAAGGTGAATGGTGAACTTACGCTGGGGGCTGAACCGTGGGCTACACCGCGGGCTGCTGTCCGGACTGCTCTCCACCACTAGCGGTGCTTGTGAAGTACCCATCGGGGGCGGGCCGCCCGTCGAGGCTCTAGCCCTCTTCGCTGCCCGCTGAGCCAGCGTCTCCGTCTCCCTGCGAGAACAAGCCAAATCAAGGAGGGCGGCATAATTCGTAAAGATGGAAACGGCAAGGGGCAGAGAGCTTACTCGTCGTCCTTCTCCTCCTCCTCGGTTGCCTTCCTCTTCCCTCTCGGGCTGAGGGGTGGGAAGTCGAAGCCGATGTCCATGCTGGCGCCTGTGGGACGAGGGAGGGGCAGAGGAGTCTGGAAGCGTTTGGATGAAGAGAGGCGGGCGTCTTCTTCGCCACCGCGGCCTTCTTCTTCGCTGCTGTGGCCTCTGTCTTCGCTGCCGCGGCCCTCGTTACACGCGCAGCCTCCCTCGGAGCCCCTTGCCACGTCACGGCCTAGCCAGGCTGGACCGACACGCCAGAGCCGGCCTGGCGTAGGACGTGCCTCTTCTGCGTGGCCGGGGGCTCGCCGGCCTTGGCCTCCTCCTCGGATGACCCTTTGTCCGTGCCTTTGGCAGGAGGGGCCCCGGTGCTGGCACCGGCTGCCTCCTTGATGGCCTTCACCCACGCGGAGAGCTCCTCCTCCTCTGCGGCCATGGCGGCTTCGTTCTCCATGCCGCGGGCCTCGCTGGCGTGCCTGGCGAGCTCAGCCTCCATTGCCTTGGCGGCAATATAGTTCAGCTCCTCCTGGGTTGTGTCCTGGATGAGCCGCGGTTCCTCGTGGTCGAGTTCTTCAACCAAATTGGCGAAGAACTTCTCCACCTCGCGTGTCGGGGCTCGACCCAGGCCGGGTCGAGACCGTGCATGTTGCAGGGCGGTATCATGGCCAAGATTTCGGCCTGTTGGGAGTTGTTGCTCAACGGGACCTTTCCCGGCGGCAAACCGAACAAGGGCCCCTTGACAACCTTGCCGGACTTCGCAGCCGTGCCAGTCCTCCTCACCTTGCCATCGGCGTACTCCTCGAGCCTCCGACAATACCAGGAGTGCCCCAGCACCGTGAAGTTGTTATGTAGGTCGGTGCGGAGCCTCATGATGCCGGCTGCATTCCTGAAATCCCAGTCGGCCTCCCCTTCTTGTGCAGCGGAGCGATTCGGTGTCGGATGAAATCAGCCACGATCATCTCGAGGGTGAGCCCGGCCTCGGTAAGGCGGCGGATCCGGGTGGTGGCGATTGAGAACTTCTTATCATTGGGGTCGAGGTCGCTCCAGTTCGCACCGCGGGGCAGCGGCTTCCAACGAACGCCCCGGCAGAACTCCGGTGGGTCCTCCTCCATGATCCAGCACCACCGGCCCCGCCACTCTTCCCTCCTCTCCTTCATGGCGCCGTCTGGGTACGCGCCTCTCTCCTGAATCCTCAGGATCTAGGCGACAGTCCCAGAAAGAGCACCCCCAGGTTGGACACGGGGGGAGAAGTAGTGGCGGAAACGCACCGTGCTGGGCACCACTCTGGCGAAACCCTTGCAGAGATGGGCGAAATACGCCAGGTGTGCCACGGCATTCGGCGTAAGATCCAGCAAGTGGAAGCCGAAGGTGCGCATAATATCGTTGAAGAAGTCAGAAAAAGGGGGGCAGAGCCCGCAGAAGAAAAAGTCAACGAAGAAAGGGTACCATTTCGGGCCGCCTCTCTTGCATTCCGCGGGGAGGGCACGCGTGGTGGGGTGCACTGATGTTGCTGCCCCCCACAACGGCTTGTAATCCCTGAGCTCGAGGGCGTCGATAGACGACGGGATGAAGCACATGCCGCCTCGCTTTCTGGCGTCTCCTTCTCCCTCATATCCTCGGCCACGCCTTTGCCCTTGCCAGATTTGGGCGCCATGGTGGCTGGGAAGAGAGCGAGAATCTGGGGGCGGTGGGAAGCGCAG
The DNA here is from genome assembly GCF_018294505.1 of Triticum aestivum. Classification (NCBI taxonomy): domain Eukaryota; kingdom Viridiplantae; phylum Streptophyta; class Magnoliopsida; order Poales; family Poaceae; genus Triticum; species Triticum aestivum. Next base: position 633,470,101 of record NC_057804.1, on the reverse strand, counting down.
CAGCAGCGAGCAAGAGCTTGGGGAAGAAGAAGATGGGGATGGCGATGGCGAGATTGGGGAAAACCACAGGGGGGTAAATGAGCCGCGCGCCCGCGCTTATTCCTTTTTATGGGGAAAATGCAGGCTGCCTCTTTTCCCATTTAATGCGACATGACACATGCCTGCTGTGACCGCCCCACGCATGCCCCCCATGTCACGCACGCCACCCACGTCGCACGTAGGTAGGGGTAAAAACCGCCCCACCTACCCGTGCACCGTTCTGTGCTTGACCTAACAAGTGTCGTGCTTATGTGTGGCCCAGGCCCGGGGGCTCCTGTCGGTGTACCACAATAGGGGTGCTCTTTTGTACCCCTTATTTGTGCGCGGGCGGTCAGAGCCGAGCGGACGACCACACTTAAGCATGGCAGAGACAGGAAATCAGAGCCACAACACAGAATCAAAGCAACACCAAGACAGAAGCATAAAGAGCCAGAAGGCGAAATGGTTTCCCCCAGCAAGGTCCTTGCTGGGGTAGCCCTCATAGCCCTGACAAGACCCTTGCCGGAGCAGCCTACCCGATGCCAGCTGGGCGCGCCACCCTTGAGCCCCAGTTCCTCCAGCGCTGCCAACCGCGTTGGGACCAAGGCTCGGGAGGCGCCTCCATGGTGGAATGCAGATCTTTGTGAAGACGAGAACAACACTCCAAATCCGAGGAGTAGAAGACGATGAACCTCGGCAAGATCCTTGCTGAGGATGCCCACAAGACCCATGACAAGATCCTTGCCGGGGACGACTGCGACACCATGGCAAGACCCTTGCTGAGGCCCCGGCAAGGCCCATGCCGAGGGCGTTCAGGAGGCTGCAGCCAGGCCCGCACCCGCCAAGCTTTTTGCCACCGCTCCCATGCAGCTGCCAGCCCACCAGCTGGGCAGGCACCTGTGTGTCGATGTAAGGCTCCTCGGCCAACTCAACGCATGCTTACGTGGTGGCATGCAAATCATCGTGAAGGCCCCGCCACCGTGCCACCTCAGCAGCCTACCAGCCTACATGGCGCTGGCCGCCTCGCTGGCCCAGGCGTGTGTCGAGACAAGGCGAAGCGGCGGTAAAGTGGAGGGGAGACATCAGAGGCACATTAAATGCGTCTTGTCCCGTAATAGCTAGCGATAGGCTCAACCGCAGTACCCTGATGCCACCTCCTGTGTGCCACTGTGGCGATCCCCTTGCCTATAAAAGGAGGCCCGAGGCATCCAGGAGGAGGATTCGGACTTTTGGACAAGTTACACCCATTGTAGCTAGTTCAAGAACCTCAAGAACACAAATACACACATCAAAGTAGGACTAGGGTGTTACGCATCTCTGCGGCCCGAACCTGGGTAATTGATCTGTGTGCTTGTACAAACTGCTGATCCTGCTCTCCTCACCACCCAGCGCCCCGCAACCGTAGTAGGGATTCTTGTGATGCCATAGGTGTCGTTTCCCACCGACAACAAAATGGCTTGACGCCATGAAATCTGAGATGGGATCCATGTATGACAACAAAGTGTGGACTTTGGTGGACTTGCCCGATGATCGGCAAGCCGTGGAATATAAATGGATCTTCAAGAGGAAGACGGGCGATGATAGTAGTGTAACTATCTACAAAGCTCGACTTGTCGTAAAGGTTTTCGACAAGTTCAAGGTGTTGACTACAATGAGATTTTCTCAACTGTAGCGATGCTGAAATCCGTCCAAATCATGTTAACAGTTGCCATATTTTATGAAATCTCGCAAATGGATATAAAAAACTACATTCCTTAAATGGATATTTCTTAAAAAAGAGTTGTATATGATGCAACCAGAAGGTTTTGTCTATCTAAAGGATGCTAACAAAGTGTGCAAGCTCCAGTGATCCATTTATGGACTGGTGCAAGCCTCTAGGAGTTGGAATAAATGCTTTGATAGTATGATCAAAGCATATGGTTTTATACAGACTTTTGAAGAAGCCTGTATTTACAAGAAAGTGAGTGGGAGCTCTGTAGCATTTTTAATATTATATGTGGATGTCATATTATTGATTGGAAATGATATAGAATTTCTGGATAGCATCAAGGGATACTTAAATAAGAGTTTTTCATTGAAAGACCTCGGTGAAGCTGCTTACAAATTGGGCATCAAGATCTATAGAGATAGATCAAGACGCTTGATAAGATTTTTCAATGAGTAAATACCTTGACGAGTTTTTGAAAGAGTTCAAAATGGATCAGTCAAAGAAGGAATTCTTGTTTGTATTACAAAGTGTAAAGTTGAGTAAGACTCAAAGCCCGACCACAGCAGAAGATAGAAAGAGAATGAAAGTCATTCCCTATGCCATAGTCATATGATCTATAAAGTATGTTGTGTTGTGTACAAGACCTATTGTGTATCTTGCCATGAGTTTGGCAAGGGGGTACAATAGTGATCTAAGAGTAGATCACTGGATAGCGGTCAAAATTACCCTTAGTGAGGACTAAGGAAATGTTTCTCGGTGATGGGGGTGATAAAGAGTTCGTCGTAAAGAGTTACGTCGATGCAAGCTTTTACACCACTACAAAAAAATACACTTCCGTGATGATACGTGTTTGTCATAGTAGGTCGCGTTTTTTGTCATGCATGTACATCCATGACGATTTTATGACAGAATCAAGATAGTCAAACCTGTGTTGTCGTAGAAGTGTTCCATGACATTACCAAAATTATCATCACAGAAGTGTCCATTTCCATGATGATAAATCGCGCGTCATAGAAGTGCTTTCGTTAAGGGTGACCGACACGTGGCATCCACCATAATGGAACACCGTTAAGCTATCGGGTCCGGTTTTGGATCCGATAACCCGTTAACAGCCCGGGCCAATGGGGATTTTCCACGTGTAAAATCGTCATTGGATGGAGGAAACACGTGTCAACTCCGCATTGGCACAGGTGTCACTCATCCAATGTACGAGATGCGCCTATGATATGTTGACACGTGGACCGGCCCAAAAGTGGCCCATAAAGTTTAAATGGGCTGGCCCAACTAAAGGCCCACAAGATTTTGCGGACCATAATGGGCTGTCCCAGCTCAAGGCGCACAAGATTTTGCGGGCCATAATGGGCTAGCCCAGCTAAAGGCCCACAAGATTTTGGGGGCCATAATGGGCCGGCCCAGGTAAAGGCCCACAAGATTTTTGTGGGCCATAATGGGTCGGCCCAGGTAAAGGCCCACAAAAATTTTGCGGATCATAATGGGCCGGCCTAGCTAAAGGCCCACGAGATTTCGCCGACATTAATGGGCTGGCCCAGCTGTAGGCCCACAAGATTTTGAGGACCCTAGTAGGCCGACCCATTAACTGGCTGCCATGTTTTGGGCCAAATGCCGACCCATGTTGATCTGGTCCATTAATGGCCAGCCACGTTCCGGGCCTAATAATGGCCCATATGAGATCCGGCTCATAAAAGCCTACCACGTTTTGGGCCAAACGGCCCAGATCAGGTCCGGCCCTTTAAGAGGCTTTGGGCTAAATTATGGCCCATATCAGATTCGGCCCGTCAACTGGATATTATGCTTTTGGGGCCACTTGCTAAAGGCCCATTTAGTAATTCAGCCTGATATTAGTTTCGGCCTATTAAGGGCCCGTTTAACATTTCGGCCCTATATTAATTTCGGCTTGTTAAAAGCCCGTCATATAGTTGGGCCTAACTACGACCCGGTTTGCATCCTGCTTGCTCGCATCCGATAATCTGATTGGGCCAAATAAGGATCAAGACACTTTTGGCCTGTTAAAAGCCCGTGATTTGATTCGCACCATCATGGGCCGGGGTCCATTTCGGGCTGCTGCCGGCTTGTGAGCTGTTCGGCAAGTTTCAGGCCCAACCTACTTCTCAGCCAACTAAAAGCCCATTGGGTTTTCTTGCGAAAAGAGGGCCGGCAGTTTACTCGGCCTATTAAAGGCCCGAATCTACTAGTGGGCCAGTTTACATTAAGGCCTTTTAACAGACCAAGATAACGAGGCCCATGATGCGAATCATACATCGTGATTGCATGACGGCCCAATTATGTACCGTAATTTTACGGTTTGGCCGGTTTACTGCGAAGATAGGATATATATATATATATATATATATATATATATATATATATATATATATATATATATATATATATATAGTAAAATAACTGCAACATCATGAATAAGAAAAAACCTAGACTATACAATATAGAAATTATGGCATATTACATCCACTTGGCATATTACATCCACCTGTCAATTTATCCCATTTTAGATTGGCAAATAAAGAGACGGTTTAAATAATAGTAGAATGATATGACATTGTTCATAGTTAAGACATTGCAGAATATGACATTGTGTTGTAGTTGGTAGGTTCACCACAACACTCGATTACGGATCAAGAACAGAAGCATACATGCAGTGCAAAAGAAGATCACTTGCTCTGTATAGTTTAATTTACATGGTATGAAGTTTTATTTAAGGGCTAAGTTAAGTTAACTTTAATTAAACTTCAAATTAAAGTTTAAATTAAAGTTTCAGTTAAAGTTTTAGTTGATTTTAAAGTTAAATTAAAATTTCACTTAAAGTTTCAGTTAAAGGAGAGCATTTGCTACTGGATTTTAGGGCTATTGTAAGTAGTGCACTACTGCACTATTGTTCATACTCCTGCACTATTGCACTACTGGAATCCTCCTTCATACTACTGCAAGCAGGAATACTGATGCAAACCCTGGAACTTGCAAGCAGTAGCAGGAGTACAACAAGACAAGAAGATGAGACAATATGGAGGGCACAAGACAAACTACTGAAAAGGTTTCTTTGTGCTGTACTCCAAAATTCAACCAAACAAATTAACTGAAACTTAACAACAGCAGCAAGTGCTACACTATTGTTGTCCTACACTAAACTAATACAACCAAACAAATTAATTGAAGAAAAACTACTGAAACTATACAAGCACTAATACTCCAATGAAAAGAGTACTTGTACTTACAGCAGTTCAGAAGTGCAACTACTCTTCTGTGAAATTCAGTGCATCTACTGCAAATAAAATTCAATAAATTTCCACCCAGCAACTAGATAGGATGGCCATGAAATTCAGTGCATCTACTTCAACTACTCTTAAAGTACATGAATACTGTGAACCTAACAAGTTTTCCAGAAACATAAGTATTAGGGTGATAACTATTATATCAATTTCGTTGTGATAATTGCACCCTGAACACCTCAGAAACTCTATTATTGTGTTGGTCACTATAAAATAGGAGCATGAAAACCAACAACCTAGCTATCATGAGCAAGGACTGATGACGAAACCAAAGATTACTGCTTCATCAGAGTGTCCCAGCCTTGGGGCCTTTGCTAGGGTTATAGTACCTGGGGAGGAATCAGCAACGGAGAAGAGAGGGGTGCTGCTGGTCGCCGGCCTGCCGCTCGTCCCTGACCTCTTTCGCACTGCAGCTCGGAGAGGAAAAATCAGATCAGGGTGGAGAGAGGGGGAGGGGAACCAGAGCAGGGAGAGAGGGCATCCAACGCCGCCGCCGTCAGCCACCCATGGGGACGCCTAAGAGAGAGGGGGCAGAGCAGCCCCAAGGGGAAGGGGGCGAGGGAGAGGAGAGGGGCAGCACCTCGACGCGCTGCCGGCCGAGGCTCCAAGTCTCCTGCGGCTCCGAGGGTTAGGGAGGGAGGTGAGGGAGGTGGCGCTCGCGGGGGAGGCGGGGCTCGGGGGGGAGGCAGCGCTCGAGGGGGAGGAAGGGGAGAGGGAGGCGGCGGGGGCGCGTGGGCGGCAGCGACGGACGGAGGTGGCGGACGGCGGGGGCGCGTGGGCGGCTGCGGCGGCGGCGTACGGTTGGGGTCGATCGAGTGGGGAAACCTGGTACTAAGAAAAAATTAGTAACCCTGGTACTAATTGTGCACCTGCTTCTGGTGCGCCATTAGAAGTTTTGCAAAAAAATAAAAAAAAGAGTATATATTCTAATGGTGCATCGTGGCACAGTGCGCCATTACTAGTTTAAACTAGTAATGGCGCACTGTGTCACGGTGCGCCATTAGTAGTTTTGCAAAAAAAGAAAAAAATGAACAATAGTAGTGGCGCACCATGTTCCTGGTGCGCCATTAGTATATGCTAATGGCGCACCACATGACAGGTGCGCCATTAGTGTCCATCCTATCTATAGCCCTTTTCCTAGTAGTGGGCCTCGCCAGGCAGGCTCGCGAGGAGGCGGAGAGATCAAGGCAAGGGTACCTCGCGAGGTGCTCGTGACGCAAGCCATGACGATCGAGACCAGGTAGGCGCCAGGCGGGCACTGGCCTGTGCAGTGTCCTTGTTTCCTCTTTGGTGCAGAGGGGGCAAGCATAGGTGTGGAGTACCAAGGCATCAGGAAAAGGTTACCATTTTGGTGCAACAAGACCAGGACCAGCAGAGCGGCAGGATGGAGGTCACTGTGGAGCCCAAGACGGCGTCATCGCCAGTGCCTTTGGCAGCCGAAGACCAACTTTAGTCAGGATAACTTGTACTAGATGTTCCCCTTCAAAATGGTCGTTGTTGGCGCCCTTCCCGCTCAATATTTGGGAAGAGGACCAGGGCCTCTATATATAGAGATAGCCACCACAGTAGAGAGGCATCAGATCCATAGCTGAAGGGATCCTTCTCAAGCAAAACACCACCGCAAGAACACCTCTGGCGAGGCTATTCTTCCCCTTGTACTGTTCATCATCAGCCCCTGAGGCAATCCACCACACCACACACTGGAGTAGGGTATTACACCACAACGGTGGCCCGAACCAGTATAAATCATGTGTCCCTCGTGTTGTTCATCGTTTAGCTTAGATTCTCGCGAGGTGATTGGACGTGGATTGGTAGGGGGAAGGTCTTCGTGCGCACCCTAGAGTTCGAACCTTAAGGGTCTGCCGGAACCCAACATCCGACATTTGGCGCGCCAGGTAGGGGTGCACCGGAATCTTTCTTCCGTTGTCCATGGCTGACGCTCGCCGGGCTTGCGCCGAGCGTCCGGCTGCTCTCGCCGCCCGCGTCGCACAAACGGCTCCTGTCAGCGGGTGTCCCCATCATTCCCCGTCACCTGCCGCCACCGGCCCGGCGGGGAACGAGTAGCAAGCCTTGTCGCTGCATCACTCAGTCCGGCGAGAAGGCCGCACCGCCACCCCGTCGCTGACTCTAGCTGGTTCGTCGTCCCGTGCCCGTCGCGCCCCCACGGACGCGCATGCCATGTTGCTCCTGGTGCGTGAGCTCCTGCACTACCGTCCCGTTGATGATCTCTACAAGGAGTGGCTCGCTCGCATCACCGAGCTCGTTAGCACCGCAGGGGGCTCCCCTGCGACGTCCCTCTCGCTGCCTCACTCTCCGTCCTGCACAGGCGGTGCAACTCAGGATGTGCCTCCGCCACCTCCTCCCCAAGAACGCGCCCTGGCTTCAAGGCGCGCGGCCCCTGGACGAGACCCACCGTGTCCAGCGCCCACGCGACAAGAAAGGAGTTGCCAAGAAATCCCTCGTCCCCAAGAAGGTGCTCGCATGCTCCCTGCACCGGCACGCCATGATCGCATCCCTGTGCCAGCACGTCAAGACCTCGCGCTGCTCCAAGCAGCGGCACGCGAGAATCCCCAGGAGCAAGCCCCGCATCACCAGAGAGCTCCGGTGGCCACCACAGGCTGCCGCGCCTTCACCACCGAGCTACGCAGTGTCGCCTGGCCGGGCAAGTTCAGACCTGACCTGCCTCCTCTCTACGACGGCACCGCCTACCCCGCGGAGTTCCTGCAGCTCTACGAACTGGGCATTGAAGCCGCCAACGGGGACGAAAAGGTCATGGCGAACTGGTTTCTCAGGCGCTCAAGGACGGTGCCCGCACCTGGCTCCTGAACCTGCCTCCTGGCATGATCTCCTCCTGGGATGAGATGTGCACCCGCTTCATCGCCAACTTCCAGGGCACTCGTGACCGTCCACCGGCCATGGGTGACCTGCGCCGCATCAAGCAGCAACCCGGAGAGACCCTGCAGAATTACATCCAGCATTTCAACAGCGCTCGCCTCAAGATTCCCAAGGTGACCGAGGAGGCCATCATCTCGGCGTTCTCTAACGGCGTCCGCGACGTTAAGATGAAGGAGGAACTGGCGATCCACGAAGATCTGTGCACGTCTCTGGAGTTGTTCAACCTGGCGACCAAGTGCGCAAGGGCTAAGGAGGGACCCCTCTCCCTTCTCGAGCTCCCAGTTGCAGAACCAGAAGAGAAGAAAGCCAAGGCCAAGGATGTGAAGCGCAAGGGAGCAGCTGTGCTCGCAGCAGAACCGGACACGAAGCACGGCAGGGACCAGCCGGAGTCATCCAAGGGCAGCCGGTACTGTGTGTACCATGATCTCCACACCCACAACACCAACGAATGCCAAAAGCTCAGGGCCGTGCGAGAAGGCCGTGTCGGTCGATGCCCCGAGCGCAACAATCGGGGCTACGGCCAAGGCGGAGGAAGAGGTGGAGGACGATGGGACGACCATGGCCCTCACCAAGGGTGGCGTGACCGGCCTCGCGAGGACCGCTGGCAGGACCAGCCTCGCGAGGGGGCTTGGAGGGATCAGCCTCGTGAGGATCGCCCACAAGGCAACGCAGGCCTTCCTCCTCTGCCACGGCCACCAAGAAGGAATGATGATCATCATCAAGACGAGGGGGCTGCGGGCTTCCAGGAGCAACGTACTATCGTTTGTATCTTGGGCGGCGCCCAGGCCCCAGCCTCTCAGCGCATCTTCAAGCAGTTTGCTCGCGAGGTGAATGCAGTCCTCCCTAAGCTTGAGGCCACTCGCCCTCTCAGGTGGTCCGCGTGCGCCATCACGTTCAGCTCAGCGGACCAGCTCATGTGCGCGGCAACAGCCGGTGTCCTCCCCATGTTCTGTTCCCTAGTCATCAGCAATGTGCAAGTTACCAGGACCCTCATCAATGGCGGAGCAGGGCTTAACGTCCTGTCCGTCAAGACGTTCAACAATCTCCAAGTGCCATACGATCAGCTTCAGCCAAACAAGCCTTTCTCAGGAGTCACAGATGGTTCCACTGTCCCGATAGGGCAGGTCCGCCTCCCTGTCACCTTTGGACAGCGCAAGAACTACCATACTGAGCTCATTGACTTTGGCGTCGCCCACATTCGCCTGCCATACAATGGCATCCTCGAGTATCCAGCCCTGGCCAAGTTTATGGCAGTAACCCACCATGGCTACAACATCCTCAAGATGCCAGGAAGTGGCGGGGTCATCACGGTCCCCTGTGAAGAGAAGGATGCGGTGTGCTCTCTTGAGCGCGCCTTCCAAGCCGCGTCAATCGAGGACTCAAACAGCAAGAGTGGAAACCTTCCTGAAGCGGCTCCCCAGAAGAAGAAGACATCACCTGGCTCAAGGCCTCAGGAAGCAGGCACCTCCGGAGGCACCGCATCAGGATCTGCGCCCATCCAAGGGGCGCCACCCTCTGTCGCATAGGAAGGCGTGTCTGGCGCCCTCCTCGGGCAAGGCTCGGGGGCTCTCTCCAGGAGGGTCACTGACTTTTCCAAAATCACGAGGGAGGCGCTCCGGCACCACTTAGAGGCGTGCTTCACGGCACGTTTCCCTCATGAAGGAAGAAGGCGAGGAGGGCCAAACCCTCAGGAGTTCCTCACCAAGGTCACTCAGGAGCTGCAGGAATCGAGAGTCATGTGTGGCAACCGCCGCCTGCCCAGCATAGCTCCCCATCCAGGCGAGGATGGCGGGCTAGCCAGGGCTCAATCGAGTCGCGTCTCAAGGGCACTTCTGGCCTTCGTGCGTGGGACATTGCGAGGGTCCACCTCAGAGCTATGTTCGCATGCCCTTCGGCCTGCCGAACGCGGCTGCTGCTCACCAGCATCTGATGAGGAGCATTTAGGGGGCTCTGGTGGCCGAGCACCGCGAGCTCCTGGAGGAGATGGAGATGGGCCTTGCCGAGCCGCCCAGACCTCCAGAGCCTCCCGAGGCTCGGAGTTCCGAAGGCTCGTGAGGATTGGCTTCTTCACCACGCACCGTCAGCTACTCCAACACTCGCTCTACAATGGTATCAGGTGACATCTCTCCAAGTTTCATTTCAGCTGGGAGCGCCCTTAGGGCTGCATCATTCCTAGGTCGCACGGGACTGTCCCCACGGCATGTATCCATTTTGCTTATGTCTTTAGCCTACTTTGTTGGGGGCGCCCCTCGGGCTACATCATCCCCAAGCCGCTCGAGCCTGAGCCAGTGGCGTGTGCTTTTCCTTGCATCTATCTAAGTTGGATTGCCTCTTCATGCTTAACCTGCTTGTGATGATCGCCTGCTTGATTGACACCTACCTTTGGAGACGCTCGCTCTGGCACGGCGCTTGCGCATGGGTCCATCCCTACAACATCGACAAATCTGAGTGGTCGATCTCTGGCCGCGGAAACCCCGCAAGGCGCTACCTCACCAGGCCCTCAGTGCCTCAATCACTCCCCCGGAGCAACCAATGGCTGGTTGGCAACTGTAAAGGCAGTCCTTGTTTTCCTCGTGTTGGTGTACATGATCCACCTAGCGAATAACGTGGGGGTGTCGTGTGCTCTCTCTCTCTCTCTCTCCCATGCGATCCGCTCGCGTGTTAAAAGGGGGGTGCCTGAGCATCACGGCTCAGGGGCTCTTACTGGCTCTCCAGCCCTCACCCCCTGGCCTTGACCCATGGCATCGCGACCTGTCATACCAGCGGCGGCTGAGCTCGCTCGAGGGCCGGGACCTGAGGATGTAGAGCATGAAGGAAAGTGCGGGGAAGAGGGGAGAAGCTCGCGAGGGCCTGACCCAGTGACATCCCAGCTGCCGATGCAGGTCCGGCACCTTGCCAAAGAACGACTCCAAGCTCACGAGATAAGTCATGCTCCTGGAAAAGCTAAATCAACACGACACCAAACCCTCGCCTAATGCGGTTCTGTCGCGGTAACATTGCCTTCCTTTCTTGCCCAGCAGAGGCTGCTTGAGTGCTAAAGGGGACCTCCTGAGCATCGGGCCTCAGGGGCTCTTACTGGACCTCGGGCCGCTCACCTCCTGGCCTTGACCACGGCATCGCGACCTGGCATACCAGCGACGGCTGAAGCTTGCCTGGGGACCGGGACCTGTCAGCGTAGAGCACCAAGCCCTTGTGAGGATGGAAAGGGGGAGTCGAGCCGAGACAGGACAAGCATCTTGCATCACTCCATAATAAGGATAATATTCACAAAAGACATAGCAAACGCCTTACATACCCCCACGGGGTGTTTCTTTGATTCCTCGCAAGGAACAAAAGGTGCTAGTACTAAGGAACGTTAACTACGTGCGCCTCCATGGTAGATGCCATCATCAATAGTGGGCCGCCAAGCACCGGCGCCAACCCCATCTAGATCAGCAGCGCCGACGACCCGATGCGGCTGCCCTGCTCCGAGCACGACGTGAGCTCGGGGGCTCGTAGCTGTCATCGCTCGTCTCCGGAGTCATGAGAAGCTCGGGAGAGTCGCTGGACCCTCCGGCTTCTCCACTGCTACCAGAGGAGCTGCTGGGGAAGCGGTTGGCAGGCCTAGCCCTTGCCACTTCGATGCCCCGGCCGCCTTCCTTGGGGCAGCACTCCAGTCAGCATCCTTCCACGTTGAAGACCTTGAAGAACATCAAGGAGGCGCCATCGTATCTGAAATGAATCATGAGGGCACCTCCTGTTCGGTAGACGCGGGCGATCTCGCCCCAACCCCGGGTCATGTAGACCTTGCCCGGAGCGACAACCTCAACCTCCGCTCCGGTCGCGGGGGTACTGCAGTCAGCATGCTACAGCCAGAGCTCAAGAGGCCCCCTCGACGGCGTCTCGAAGGTGAAGAAGGGAGGAAGGCGAATCCAAGAGCTTGGAGGCATGGCGGCGTGAAGCACAAGCTCGCGAGAAGAGCCCTCTTGGCATGGACCCCAGGGGCGACTATGCGCACCGCTGTAATTTGTCGGCGTCGCCGGTGGTGCAGGCGGTGCCGCTCGGCGTCTTCTTATCTAGGGCCCTCAGCCTGGGCGTACAAGGGCAGCGAAAACCCAGGCAGCGGCCACTCGTACCAGGGCCTCGATGTCTCCTGCCACGTGACCTTGTTGCAACGGCCGGGGACCGGCCGTTTCTTCGGCGGGAGTGGGTCGGGACCCTCTCGGGTAGTTGCCGAGGTAGCATGGGGAAGCGGAGACACCCACGTCCAATCAACTGCCATGCGGCACCCAAGGCCACAGGCTGTTGGGGCCTGCGGCGCTCCGCACTTGCCTATTCGCTTCTCTGCTAAGCCAAGTCCGAGCGCGCCTTGGGCCCGGGGGCTACTGTTGGCGTTCTGGGAACAGGGGTCCCTACACTTGCCTACCTGCGGCCTGCGGCGTGGCTCAAGTGGTGGCCTAGTATGACCCATCTTCATCTGCTCAAACTCAAGACCCTCGCGAGGGGCCAAGCCTCGCGGGGCGGATGACGCAAGGCTTCCGCAGGATCGGCCTCGCCAGGCGGTCTCGCGAGGAGGCGGAGAGATCAAGGCAAGGGTACCTCGCGAGGTGCTCCCGATGCAAGCCATGACGATCGAGACCAGGTAGGCGCCAGGCGGGTGCCGGCCTGCGCAATGTCCTTGTTTCATCTTTGGTGCAAAGGGGGCAAGCACAGGCGTGGAGTACCAAGGCATCAGGCAAAGGTTACCATTTCGGTGCAACGAGACCAACACCAGTAGAGCGGCGTGATGGAGGTCACCGTGGAGCCCAAGATGGCGTCATCGCCAGTGCCTTTGGCAGCCAAAGACCAAGTTTAGTCAGGATAACTTGTACAAGATGTTCCCCTTTAAAATGGCCGTTGTTGGCGCCCTTCCCGCTCAATATTTGGGAAGAGGACCTGGGCCTCTATATATCAAGATAGCCACCACAGTAGAGAGGCATCGAATCCAGAACTGGAGGGATCCTTCTCAAGCAAACCACCACTGCAAGAACACCACTGATGAGGCAGTTCTTCCCCTTGTACTATTCATCATCAGCCCCTGAGGCAATCCACCACACCACACACTGGAGTAGGGTATTACACCACAACGGTATACCGAACCAGTATAAATCTTGTGTCCCTCGTGTTGTTCATCGTTTAGCTTAGATTCTCGCGAGGTGATTGGACGTGGATTGGTAGGAGGAAGGTCTTCGCACGCACCCCAGAGTTCGAACCTAAAGGGTCTACCGGAACCCAACATCCGATAGTAAGAGTAAATATAGATCTGATGTGTAGAAAATGGAGGGCAAAGGAAAATAAGCTGCAGAGTGATGGTACATGAACAACTACCTGTCAATATAAGTACACTGATAAAGGACAACATGTACTTACAAGAACAATGCAGAGCTAAAAAAATTCATTCGCATTGGATATATTCTACACTAATGTAACCATTCATACAGACCAGATAATTTGGGGCGAACAATTGATAACCAAGCTATCATGCATACTGCTGTCACATAATGAACCAGGTATGTATGCAAGTACAGTGATACAGGACAACAGGTACTAACAAGAGCAAAGCAGCGGGCAGCATATTTGCGATATCCTGTCGTTCTTTTCAAACCGGAATTCTTCTTCGAGCAGATTTCCTGCAAAAAAGATCCGTAAGGCACATGCGGAAAAGTAGAAGTTCAAATTGTCATTTGATTTCATAGACAGTACCTCATCCTGGGAATGAGAGCAGTGCATAACAAGGTTTTTCCATTCAATGTCTTCTAAATTTAGCACACGAGACTTCACCGGAAATCCGTTTATAGACTTGCCATCAAAGTGTGATTTCCTCAGGTAACACCGATACTGCTGCAATGCTTCCTTGAAAAGCACAAGCAAGCTTTGCTCGTCATGACTATCCAGATTGACCCTCGCCTAATTACAACAATGTAATGTAAATCATTGATGTGTTCAGTCAGCAGAAAACAGGAAAATAATAACCATGAATAATAGCACTTACACGTAAGTTGGACAGGAAGATGTGAAAATGGTGTTTGTCTTCACTATAATCGTCCCATGATGGGAATATGTGCACGTAGTCCCTAAAAACATTGAAAGCATTGTCTTTTAAACTGGGAATAACTGGAATGGGGTTCCAATCTGCAGGAATTGGTCGTCTCTGCAGTTGGGATAGGTCTTCGTCCGGTGGGTGTTGTACTTTTTGCTGGAGTGGGATTTTTGTGTGCTATGGTTGGTGCTATGGCAACTGAAATCGGTATACCTTTTGCTGGAGTGCAGGTCCTGTGTGGTGGGGCTAGTGGTGTGGCCAGTGAAGTATGGTTATAGTCTGCTGGAGTCAGTCCTACGTTTTGTGTCACTGGTTGTACAACTAATATAAGTGGGGTGCTGTCTGATTCCTCCGGCGCCACCATGTTTTTCAAGGACTCTGCTGGTGCTCCTTCAGGTTCGGCAATCACCCTCTTCCTTTTTGATGTCTGATGCACAAGAATAGCATTTGAGTGGGAAAACATGGTATGATGACAGATGGAATATGTATGGATAATGGATGGGCATGGCATGTTGACATATATGATGAGTAAACTAAGCAGATGGTGGTGCAACAAAGTAGAAGAAATGCAAGACAACATATGAAAGATACGCGCAATCAATAAAACCTTGCCAAATTAGAACAGGCACCTTGATGGGTGAACAAGACAGGCCATCTGCCTTTGACTCCTCGAGGTTAGAATAGTCATTAGGATCATATTCCGAACAAGAATCAACAGGTGGGGAGCGTATGAGTTTCATTGCATCCAGAATGGCACTCAATGCCTTGGTGCCAATTTTGTAAGTCATTGCAGTGTTCCACAATATTCTTCTGATGGACGTGATATTCACTTTAATTATGTATAATATCTAAGAACCATGAAAACATAAATAGTTGTGAGATTATCTTTGTAATGCAGAGGATATTCTAATATAGGGGCGCCCCTGTAAACACTTGTGTGTTATCACTGGATTGTGATGAGAGAGCTCATATGTGCTGTAATATGCTGCGTGCATTTATATAATCTGGCACAAGTACACAAAAAATAGGCTCCAGAAGTAAGGATAGTTGGCAGATGATAGGTTCATAATATACTGTACAGAGATTTTGTTGCCAAACCATGATAACAAGAGCACACAGCAACTAGGCAGATCATAGTGTATATAAAAGGGGTACATCATAACCACGATATATAAATCGGAAAGTGGAACTGGCTTGAAAATACGGTGTTGTATTGCCGCTAGTAATTGAAAGCCTATCGGTCATGTACAGGCCAGCTCTATCAGCTATTGACTGCAGATGTCCCTGCTCCCCTTCCTGACAAGGAACATACTATACGTACTAAATACAGAATAAACAAAGAGGAACATGTTAAAGAATAGAAGAGGAAGCATATTCTTGAGGCTCCGCTTCATTGCATACAATGTTGGTTGCCCACTCATGATGAATCACAACACCCAAAGAAATGCAATTCCATGTCGTCTCTCTATATGTGGCAATTTTGAACAAGAGTCATTAGGATCATATTCTGAACAAGAGTCAACAGGTGGGGAGCGTATGAGTTTCATTGCATCCAGAATGGCACTCAATGCCTTGGTGCCAATTTTGTAAGTCATTGTAGTGTTTAGCTTCAAGAGTGGACTGTTGCTAGTGCGACACAAAGAAGCTACACAGATCATAGTGTAGATATAACGGGAAAACCTTAAGCATCAGAGTAAAATCAGCAAAGTGAAACTTGCTAGAATATATGTTCTAGTATTGCCGGTACGGCTAGAAAGGCTTCGGATACCATCTCTCTTCAACTAAAGGTGCGGTACTGTTAATATCAGTCTAACTCTGAAAGGCGACACAGCTCACCGCATTTCCTTGCTATTCTTATAGGATTCAAGTGGGCAGGCCACTACAAATCCTATTCCCATGTTTACAAAATCCTATGAATCAAAGAGGCCCGAAGAGTTCAAAGTGTCCATCACAACCGACCGTATAGACCTCTACACTGCAAATGTCCCTGCTGATCTTCACTACAAGGAACATACTGTACTACTATCGTACTCCCTTCGTTTCAAAATATAAGTCTTGGTACAGATTTCCACTATGGATCACATACAGATGTATCCATATACATTTTAGAGTGTAGATTCACTCATTTTTCTCCATATGTAGTCCATAGTGGAATCTATACAAAGACTTGTATTTAGGAACGGAGAGAGTACTTATTAAAGAAGAACGGAAGAGGAACATGATAAAGAAGAGCAAGCAGATTTTGGATAATAAAATCTTCGTTGCGCAGTGCCAATACATGATGAACCAGAGCACATTAAGAATGCAACTCCCTGCTATCTCTCGACCATTTCAGGCGGTTGGATGAAGATCCTATGTCTCCTAACCCTTCTTCTTCCTCATCTCTACTTCTTCCCATATAGAACACCGCACGGGCCGCTGGCCGGACCACCGGCCCCCACCGCCCGTGTTCCTGTGCCAACCTCACCCCCACCCGCGTCGAGTTTTCTTCGTTCGGCGAGGCTGCATCACCCCCCCACACACACACACAATCACCATCCCCACCCGAGCCCCTTCCTTCGCACCGGCGAACTCTGAAAAATTGACTGACCTAATTTTGAAATTTAGTCTACTGTGATTTAACTAGTGTGGAATATAAAAGGGGAAAACCATAAGCATTGGGAGTATAGTGTTGAGCGTGCCATGGTGGATCTGAAGGTGCAAACCGGACAAAGGCAACTTTGCAACCAATGTTTGCTTTCAACTAGCAAGTATGTGATGGACAAGAAATTAGAGTAAAGCAATGGCGATCTATTTTCTTGCTGCGATAAATAAGTTGAGCAGATACGAAAGAGTACCGCCTCTGGTGCAGCGTCGTGTATGCATCTGCTGAGAATTTGATGGTGCTGCGGTAGCGATGGCTGTCGGTGGCATGGAAGCAGATCTAGGAGGGTAGACGGTGGCGGCGGGGCGCGGTGGACGAGATGGCCGTAGGAGCGGCACCAGCAAGGTGGACGACGGCGGGGATGAAGCGAGAGGACGGGATGCAAGGATCCCGGTCCGAAGCCATGGATGAGAGAGGTCGATCTCTTGTAATGGACGGCGGCATCGGGGTATCATCTCCAGCATGGTAGAGGAGGACGACGGTGGATGGGGGTGGCGGACGGAGGAGGCTGGGGTGGAGAGGGTGTTTTGGCACCCACGGAGTACGAATGGGGAAATAGAGGTAGAGAGGAAGGGGGAACCATGTCTTTAGGGCGCGCTTGTCTCCAATGTGAGGAAATTTCAAGTTAGCCCCCGTTTCAAATTTCCTACATCACAGCAATATTAGTCGGTTGGGGATAGGACGGTAATCTCGCATACACCGAATATTTGCCGACGAGAGTTTGTTTTTGGAGCCCACCGTGTATGAATCGGGGAGGGAGTCGATTTCGGCCGAGGACACACTGTGTTTTGGCGCCCACCGTGTATGAATCCGGATGAGAGGCGGTTATTTCACGTTTGAGTGAAATTACAAACCTACCCCTATCAACACCTATAGAAATCGAGCACATAGGCTTTGCGTGGCAGGGATAGGCAGTAGTAATTTCCACCTCACAGATTTTGGTTTCGGGCAGTTACTGCGACTTGCCCCGCTTCGTTCAAATTTTGCAGAGTGCATGTTTACCGTGCAAACTCAAGTCGAATCCTGTTTGTATTCTATTTTTTCGGGCGGGATCCATTTTCGATTGGAATAAAATTCTATATACATCATTTTTTTATATACTTTCAAAAGCACAACAAATAATTCTACTCCTTTATATGTATAATATGATTTACAAATACAACGATCTCAAAATTATATGGTTGAATTCAAAATATTTAAACCAACTTATGTTCTACTAAAATGTATGGATCAGGAATATCTACATATTAAATAACATAGATGCGCATGAATTCATATGAGTATGCATGTTTGATAGATCAATTTTGGTTCGAGTATGGATTACATGTATCATCATCTCGAATTGAAATATTTGAATCCCTTTTATGTTCACTCTTTCACGCCCATCTCTCTTGCATGCATGCTCCTTCATGTAGCTATCACTCTCTTTTCTCCAGCTCACCCGCATGCTGACTTCATGTTTCTCCTATTCTCGCAAACATGGCCTCTCGATGTCTCCCTTGAGAAGTGTCACACTCTCCCTATCATTATACATTACACGGGTTTCATTATCTCTCACGTCTCTACTATTCTCTGGTATCACTAGGTACCTAAGCTTTCTTTTTCACCGCCATACACACAGTCTCCACTCGTCTTTCACTTTGTCTTTCTCTCTATGGGATTCTCTCACACACCCTATATGTCTATAGATATGACTCATACCACTAAAATTACTCTCTCTCTCTCTCTACCTCTCTCTCTCCTGTAGACACAACATTTGTTGCGGTCTCCTTTTTGTCTCCATCCCAGACTGACATTATTCATTTGTTTACCGATCAGACAAACTCCCCCCCCCCATCTCTCTCTCTCTCTCTCACACACACACACACACACAACTCCTGCTTCCACTCCCCTTCCCGACTATCGTCTCTCTCTCACACACAAACAAAACTCTTACTTTCGCACCCCCGACTCGTATTTCTCTCACAAACATTTATCGACTAGCCTCTAGATAGGTTTATACACCCACACACTCGTGCTTCCACTATCACATACATGTCTCTCTCCCGCTCCTTGTATCTATCTAGATTTTTCTTCCCTTCTTGAGACACGCCCTCTCGATAGTGCACACACACACACTATCGCCTCATTTTAAGCTGATACCTCTCACACGCACACTCTTTGTGTCTTTGTCACACATGCACTCCGTCCTCCTCCTCTCTCCCTCTCTCTCACACACACATGTGCTTTTTGCAACAACTAGCAAGATGCCCATGCGTCGCACGGAACATCAAGATGCATTTGTATGAGTAGTTTATCTTGTGGGACAAAATGATGAATGAGGGAAGGCATTATTTGCAAATGTGGAGAGGGGTGTGGGTATCTTTTTGCAAAATTGCCATAGTTTCCTTCCTATCCGTCAGATATAGATTGGACGGCATATATTGCAGGATAGCAGGCACGCGATCATCATCGACTATGCTTTCTATAAGAGTAGGGACAAAAAACGGAGTTGGTGATGATGGTGGGCCTTCCATCCTGCAATGTAGTCCCTTCGATTTATATCTGATGGATAGGAAGGAAACTATGGCAATTTACCCGCACTCCTCTCCACATTTGCAGATAAGTCATTCGCCCGTTCATCCTTTTCTCCCACAAGATCCTGATGTTTCGTGGAACGCACGGGCATCTTGCTAGTAAGAGTAGAAATTAGACATATACCACTTCTCGAATCTTGATACCAACAACATTCCTCCCTTATGTCATCAAAACCGCCAAAGGAATATATTTTGAGTGAAACATAACATATTTTTAGTGATATGCATATTTCAAAACTAGACTTTTTTCTATCAAATCGGTGAATATGTATTAATCTACTTTGATCGTGTGGCAACGCATTGTCGCACTGCTAGTAGTTATTATAATTTTTTAGACACCAGACAAACAGTGGAGTACATATACCAAGAGAAGAGGCGCACGCACGCAGTCGGTCTCTCGCTGTCTCACACACATGAGTGTTACGTAAAGGCAATGTTATCGAATAAACCCTAAAACCCTAGGTGGACGATTGCTGCATTCGCGGGTACCTTTGTAGGAATAGTTAGCTCGCGTGATAATTTGATCCATAGGAGTTGATGGTCGGGACCACAGGTGAACGACTTGGAGGCAGTGGATTGCTACGTCTTGAGCTTGTGTTGGTTTTCCTTGAAGAGGAAAGGGTGATGCAGCAATAGTAGCTTAAGTATTTCCCTCAGTTTTTGAGAACCAAGGTATCAATCCAGTAGGAGGATCCTCAAAAGTCCCACGCACCTACACAAACAAACAAAGAACTCACAACCAACGCAATAAAGGGGTTGTCAATCCCTTCACGGCCACTTGCAAAAGTGAGATCTGATAGAGATAGTATGATAAGATAAATATATTTTTGGTATTTTATAATATAGATGCAAAAAGTAAAGATGCAAATAAAAGTAGATTGAAAGCTTATATGATAAAAGATAGACCCGGGGCCATAGGTTTCACTAGTGGCTTCTCTCAAGATAACATAAGTATTATGGTGGGTGAACAAATTACTGTCGAGCAATTGATAGAAAAGTGGATAATTATGAGATTATCTGGGCATGATCATGTATATAGGAATCATGTCCGCAACAAGTAGACCGACTCCTGCCTGCATCTACTACTATTACTCCACACATCGACCGCTATCCAGCATGCATCTAGAGTATTAAGTTCATAAGAACAGAGTAACGCATTAAGAAAGATGACATGATGTAGAGGGATAAACTCAAGCAATATGATATAAACCCCATCTTTTTATCCTCGATGGCAACAATACAATACGTGCCTTGCAACCATTTCTGTCACTGGGTAAGGACACCGCAAGATTGAACCCAAAGCTAAGCACTTATCCCATGGCAAGAAAGATCAATCTAGTAGGCCAAACCAAACTGATAATTCGAAGAGACTTGCAAAGATAACTCAATCATACATTATTCAGAGAAGATTCAAATATTTCTCATAGATAAACTTGATCATAAACCCACAATTCATCGGATCTCGACAAACACACCGCAAAAAGAGTTTACATCGAATAGATCTCCACAAGAGAGGGGGAGAACATTGTATTGAGATCCAAAAAGAGAGAAGAAGCCATCTAGCTAATAACTATGGACCCGAAGGTCTGTGGTAAACTACTCACAACTCAGCGGAGGGGCTATGGTGTTGATGTAGAAGCCCTCCGTGGTCGATTCCCCCTCTGGCAGAGCGCCGGCGAAGGCTCCAAGGTGGGATCTCGCGGATACAGAAGGTTACGGCGGTGGAAATTGTTTTTCGTTGGCTCCTTGGATGTTTTCGGGGTACGTAGGTATATATAGAGGAAGAAGTACGTCGGTGGCCGTTCGTGGGGCCCAGGAGACAGGGGCGCGCCCAGGAGGGGTGGGCGTGCCCTCCTATCTCTTGGCCGCCTCGACTTCTTCTTGACTTGCACTCCAAGTCCTCTGGATCACATTCGTTCCAAAAATCATGCTCCCGAAGGTTTCATTCCATTTGGACTCCGTTTGATATTCCTTTTCTTCGAAATACTGAATAGGCAAAAAAACAGCAATACGGGCTGGGCCTCCGGTTAGTAGGTTAGTCCCAAAAATGATATAAATATGTAAAATAAAGCCCATAAACATCCAAAAGGGGTAATATAATAGCATGGGACAATCAAAAATTATAGATACGTTGGAGACGTATCAAGCATACCCAAGCTTAATTCCTTCTCGTCCTCGAGTAGGTAAATGATAAAAACAGAATTTTTGATGTGGAATGCTACCTAGCATAATTCTCAATGTAATTTTCTTTATTGTGGCATGATTGTTCAGATCCAAATGATTCAAAATAAAAGTTCATATTGATAAAAGAAATAGTAATACTTCAAGCATACTAATCAAAGCAATCATGTCTTCTCAAAATAACATGGCTAAAGAAAGTTCATCCCTACAAAATCATATAGTTAGGCTATGCTTCATTTTCGTCACACAAAGATGTTCCCAAATTCTACACCCCCGATGACAAGCCAAGCCATTGTTTTGTACTTAAATAATCTCAAACTTTTTCAACCTTCACGCAATACATGAGCGTGAGCCATGGATATAGCATTATGGGTGGAATAGAATATGATAATGTGGATTGTGTGGAGAAGACAAAAAGGGAGAAAGTCTCACATTGACGCGTATAATCAACGGGCTATGGAGATGCCCATCAATTGATGTCAACATGAGGAGTAGGGATTGCCATGCAACGGATGCACTAGAGTTATAAATGAATGAAAGCTCAACCAAAGAAAACTAGTGGGTGTGCATCCAACTTGCTTGCTCACGAATACCTAGGGCATTTGAGGAAGCCCATTATAGGAATATACAAGCCAAGTTCTATAATGAAAAATTCCCACTAGTATATAAAAGTGAGAACATATCAGACTCACTATATGAAAAACAAGGTGCTACTTTGAAGCACAAGATATGAGACTCGCTATATGAAGGACAGGTGCTACTTTGAAGCACAAGTGTGGAAAAAGAGATAGTAACATTGCCCCTTTTATTTATTTATTTTTCTTCCTTTTTTTCTTCTTTTTTGGCCTTTTTTTCTGTTGGCCTTTTTTTATTCTTTTTGGGCAATGCTCTAATAATGATGATCATCACACTTTCATTGATTACAACATATGAATTACAACTCGAAACTAGAACAAGATATGACTCTATATGAATGCCTCCGACGGTGTACCGGGATGGTGCAATGAATCAAGAGTGACATGTATGAAAAATTATGCATGGTGGCTTTGCCACAAATACGATGTCAACTACATGATCATGCAATGGCAATATGACAAAAGTAAAGTATGTCATGATGATGATGAACAGAATGGTGGAAAGTTGCATGGCAATATATCTCGGAATGGCTATGGAAATGCCATAATAGGTAGGTATGGTGGCTGTTTTGAGGGATATATAAGGAGGTTTATGTATGATAGGGTGTATCATATCACGGGGTTTGGATGCGTCGGCGAAGTTTGCACCAACTCTCGAGGTGAGAAAGGGCAATGCACGGTACCGAAGAGGCTAGCAATGGTGGAAAGGTAAAACTGCGTATAATCCATGGACTCAACATTAGTCAAAAGAACTCATATACTTATTGCAAAAATTTAGAAATCATCAAAAATCAAGCACTACGTGCATGCGCCTAGAGGGATAGATTGGTAGGAAAAGACCATCGCTCATCCCCGACCGCCACTCATAAGGATGCACAAGCCAGGTACACATCATGTTTCAAATTTGTTACACAACTTTAACCATACGTGCATGCTACGAGACTTGCTAACTTCAACACAAGCATTCTTTAAATTCATAATCACCCAACTAGCATGACTTTAATATCACTACCCCCATATCTCAAAACAATTATCAAGTATCAAATTGATCATAGCATCCAATTCACTTCCTATGATAGTTTTTATTATACCCAACTTGGATGCCTACCATTCTAGGACCAATTTTATAATCATAGCAGATACCATGCTGTTCTAAAAGACTCTCAAAATAATATAAGTGAAGCATGAGAGACTAGCAATTTCTACAAAATTAAGCCACCGCCGTGCTCTAAAAGATATAAGTGAAGCACTAGAGCAAAAACTATCAAGCTCAAAGGATATAAGTGAAGCACATAGTATATTCTAACAAATTCAATCAAGTAGGCTTCTCCCAAAAGGTGTGTACAGCAAGGATGATTGTGGTAAACTAAAAATCAAAGACTAATATAATACACGACGCTCCAAGCAAAACACATATCATGTGGCGAATAAAAATATAGCTCCAAGTAAAGTTACCAAAGAACGAAGACGAAAGAGGGGATGCCTTCCCGGGGCATCCCCAAGCTTAGGCTTTTGGATATTATTGAATATCTTGGGGTGCCATGGGCATCCCCAAGCTTAGGATTTTGCCACTCCTTATTCCATAGTCCATCAAAGCTTTACCCAAAACTTGAAAACTTCACAACACAAAACTCAACAAGAAATCTTATAAGCTCCGTTAGTGAAAGAAAACAAAACCACCACATAAGGTACTGTAATGAACTCATTCTTTATTTATTTTGGTGTTAAACCTACTGCATTCCAACTTCTCTATGGTTCATACCACTTAATATTAGCCATAGATGCATCAAAATAAGCAAACAACACACGAAAAACAGAATCTGTCAAAAACAGAACAGTCTGTAGCAATCTGTAACTAACGCAAACTTCTGGAGCTCTAAACATCCTACCAAAATAGAAAGTCCTGGAAAATTTGTCGATTGATCAGTAGCAAAAAGAATCAATGCAAAAGCACGTTTCTGTGATTTAACAAAACTAATTTCGTGCGTGCAAAGTTTCTGTTTTTCAGCAGAATCAAATTAACTATCATCATAGGTTATCCTATAGGTTCTACTTGGCACAAACACTAATTAAAACATAAAAACACATCTAAATAGAAGGTAGATGCAAAATTTATTACTAAACAGAAACAAAAACAAAAAACACAAATAAAATTGGGTTGCCTCCCAACTAGCGCTATCGTTTAACGCCCCTAGCTAGGCATAAAGGCGAAGATAGATCTAAGTAGTGCCATCTTTAATTTTCAGTTTTTAGCGGAGTTATGCTCGAATCCGAGAGGTTCTTTATGTTTCTCTTAATACTCGGAAATTTTTACATCTAAAGAATCCAACTGCTTATTGTAAAGGGTAATCAACATATTCATGCGGTGAAGATTTCTGCTAACACTTTTAAGAGGCTCAAGAGACTTTTGTAAAAAAATTGTTACTTCGCAAATCTTTCCAAACACTTGTGTTTCTTCTTGGGTAGGATGTGATCCTCCCTTTTGAGGTAGTGTTCCCACTATTCCCTCTATAATTTCATGAGCAATACTAGGATCAATTTCAATAAAATTTCCCTTGGCAATGCAATCTAAGAGATGTCTATGCGTCATATTTAGCCCAACATAAAAATTGCGAAGAAGAATTCTAAAGTTCACCTCTAGGGTGCACTTGCGATAGGATTCCATCATCCTATACCAAGCATCTTTTAAGTTTTCTCCTTGCCTTTGCTTGAAGTGAATAACTTCAAACTCTGGAGACATAGGAGCGGATAAAGAACTAGCCATAACGACAAGTTAAATGATGTAACACACGAGCAAGCGGAAAAAGGCAAGCGAAAAAGAGAGAGAGAAAGATTAGGAAAGAGAGGGCAAATAAAACGGCAAGGGTGAAGTGGGGGAGAGGAAACGAGAGGCAAATGGCAAATAATATAAATGCATGGGAGATGAGTTTGTGATGGGTACTTGGTATGTCTTGACTTGAGTGAAGACCTCCCAGGCAACGGCGCCAGAAATCCTTCTTGCTACGTCTTGAGCTTGCGTTGGTTTTCCTTGAAGAGGAAAGGGTGATGCAGCAATAGTACCGTAAGTATTTCCCTCAGTTTTTGAGAACCAAGGTATCAATCGAGTAGGAGGCTCATCAAAAGTCCTACACACCTACACAAACAAACAAAGAACTCGCAACCAACGCAATAAAGGGGTTGTCAATCCCTTCACGGCCACTTGCGAAAGTGAGATCTGATAGAGATAGTATGATAAGATAAATATATTTTTGGTATTTTATAATATAGATGCAAAAAGTAAAGATTCAAATAAAAATAGATTGAAAGCTTGTATGATAAAAGATAGACCCGGGGCCATAGGTTTCACTAGTGACTTCTCTCAAGATAGCATAAGTATTATGGTGGGTGAACAAATTACTGTCGAGCAATTGATAGAAAAGTGAATAATTATGAGATTATCTGGGCATGATCATGTATATAGGCATCATGTCCGCAACAAGTAGACCGACTCCTGCCTGCATCTACTACTATTACTCCACACATCGACCGCTATCCAGCATGCATCTAGAGTATTAAGTTCATAAGAACAGAGTAACACATTAAGAAAGATGACATGATGTAGAGGGATAAACTCAAGCAATATGATATAAACTCCATCTTTTTATCCTCGATGGCAACAATACAATGCGTGCCTTGCAACCATTTCTGTCACTGGGTAAGTACACCGCAAGATTGAACCCAAAGCTAAGCACTTCTCCCATGGCAAGAAAGATCAATCTAGTAGGCCAAACCAAACTGATAATTCAAAGAGACTTGCAAAGATAACTCAATCATACATTATTCAGAGAAGATTCAAATATTTCTCATAGATAAACTTGATCATAAACCCACAATTCATCGGATCTCGACAAACACACCGCAAAAAGAGTTTACATCGAATAGATCTCCACAAGAGAGGGGGAGAACATTGTATTGAGATCCAAAAAGAGAGAAGAAGCCATCTAGCTAATAACTATGGACCCGAAGGTCTGTGGTAAACTACTCACAACTCAGCGGAGGGGATATGGTGTTGATGTAGAAGCCCTCCGTGGTCGATTCCCCCTCTGGCGGAGCGCCGGCGAAGGCTCCAAGGTCTTCCCTCGTTTGCAGATAAGGCCTTCCCTCGTTCATCCTTTTCTCCCACAAGATAAACTACTCATATAAATGCATCTTCATGTTTCGTGCAATGCACGGGCATCTTGCTAGTTACTTGTAAAATGTGAATGGAAAATGAGATTTTGTTATACCCCAACAAAAGAGGACTGGAGGGAGTGATTTCTCTGACACGGACGCGACCTCTCATAGCACAGGAATTGAACTGGCGCCCCGGCCAAGAGGGCCCCACTCGCTGTAGGCCCGGCTGAACACGCCTCCTCGCCGCATGCAACCGGCTTCAGACTGCCCCGTCTGCCTTCATTGAATCCGCGCATGTGCCGGCAACACGTCCTTCTGCGAGCCGGACGGCATTTTAGAACACAAAAAATGACCAAAATATAATTAATTACGCATGGTCTTGACTTGTTGTGCTCACACTGGTAGCAGGAACTAGAGGTTTTTCTTTATTTATAACTCTCCTCACATTTTTTTGTCTTTGAAGTGAATCATCACTACTAGGGAAAACCTAATACACAGAACTTTAGCAGTAGCGCCGGTCAAAAAAGCACGTTGGTGCTAAGTAGCAGTAGCGCGCTTGTGTAAACGGCGCTACAGATAAAGTTCTAACAGTAGCGCGCCTGATGTTAAAAGCGCTACTACTAAAATTCCCACCGCTTAGCCGATAGGCTACACATAGTAGTAGCAATCTACATTGAACCGTGTTACCGTAGCAGCGCGTTTACGCTGAAAGGCGCTACTGTTAAAGGATATAAAATTAAATGGAAAGCAAATAGAAAAGTAAATGAAAATGAAAGAAATAGAAGAAGGTATGATACTATTCGGGATGTATTAGTGATAATATTTGATGAAGTACGGACGCAAGAGATGATTTACTTTTTCTTATTGAATGCATGCTAATTTGAATACTTATTTATTTTACGATTTGGTTTTGCTTATTGAATGCTCATGTCAATATGAGTCCTATAAGATATTTTGAAATGTATATCTTCCGTTGCTCAAATAGGATATGTGCTTGCCCAAGTGGCCGGTCATGTTTGCAGGTTACACCTCCGAGTGGCCTATGTTTTGCCGGAGTGTAGATTCATTTCCGTTCCGGCAAATTTCAGGCGCTCGATATGTCCTATTTTAGCGAAGGTCATGCCGGATTTTTCCGTGAATTTTGGCATGACTTGTGCCAGAATATGTAGGAAATATCGAGTGCCCCAGATTTGTGTGTTGAGTATCTTGGTAGTTGTCTTCGATTGATTTTCAATTAATGTTTCAACTATGAACATAGGAAATGTCTGACGACGAAAAGGATTTCGGTATTTGCAAATACTACGAAGAGGAGCGCAGCCTGTGTGACAGAATCTTCCTAGATGATTATAGGCGCTTCAGCATCAAGCTGGACAAGGACTTCGAAGTGGATACAGTAAGTCACAATGACAAGTCTTTTTTCGTAATTAAGCATGACATCTTCTTCATTTGCTTCAACTTATAATTTATTTATTTTACTATTCTACTAGCGTATCCCCTGCCATGCAAGAGTTTTTGTCTTGGATAAATAGGTTTCAGTCCTATGAAAACTACTATGGTGGTAAAGAGAGTTTACTTGAAGACCGAGCATGGTTGTATTTCCACGCAAAATTATACAATGCAAACACCTACACCTATTTTGGATGCAAAACTTGGCAAGCACTATGCAAGACTTATGCATTTGAGCCTGATATGGTTATCACCTTTGATATTCGTCCGGAAGATGATATTGAAGGTAATATCGACATCTGGGTTGATGTGCAGACGCCTACAGTTATACCATTATGTGAGTTTCTCAACCATATTTATGTCTTTGATATTGTTTATTCAAAAATAGTTGAGAACTAATTTATATTGACAGCTTATTTCCATTCAAGCAAACATGTCCAGCGCTTGGTAGACAGTACCTACTACTGTCCCGGGGCTGAACTAAACTACGAGGAGATAAGTCATTATGTTTCAAGGCTTGAGGATCTTCATACTGTCAAGACAAATTATTTTTCTGGACTTGAAAATCTTAGTACTCAAAACGTGCGACCAATAGTGTTCATACTTAACTACGGTCACATCTATTTAGTAAAGATGGTAAGATTTTTACTATTTGTGCTCAGTGCATCTTTTGCATACATTTATTTTTTAAGCTAAACTTCATTGCTAAGTATATTACTATACGATGTTCTTCAACAGGGACTCCCGATGAATTTTGTGCCTCATTGGATCGAGACTAAAGGTCGCATGAGAATTGTTATCTTACGGCCAAGATATCCTACAATGCACTTTAGTGCATACATGATTTCTAATAGCGAGGAATGCTTAATAGTGAAAGACTAGAGCAAAATTGTGAACGATCACAGAGAAGTACTAGGGGGCAGCAATCAGAAGCGCAGCCCACGATTAGGAGACATGTTCATTTGCATGCCCCAACTTGATGAAGCAGGAGTGCTACACATGTTTTATGTTATTTTACCCGAGAGAGAGAGAAGAAGGAGTGATTAATTAGCTAGCTAGAAATGAGTTTGAAGATGATGATGTGCTACACTATGACTATGATGATTACATAGCTAGTGTTGGTGGTAATGACTATTATTAGCTAGTGTTGGTAGTGATTACATAGCTACCACAGCTAGTGTTGGTGGTGATTAGCTAGCTAGAATGAGTTTGAAGATGATGATGTGCTACACTATGACTATGATGATTAAATAACTACTGTCGGTGGTAATGGCGATGATGATGATTAAATAGCTTGTGCTGGCGGATTATATTCAAGTGGAGGCAACATGTGGTGCACATCGAAAGTACTACTAGTACAAACTAGATCAAGTTTGGATTAGTAGTATACTTTTGACATGCACCACATATTGCCTCCACTTGAACCTAATCCACATTTATTTGACACACTGTTATGGACATAATGATATAAACCTAATAATTGGTATTGTACAAAAATTTGTATAACTGCGTATAAATACACTCAAAATAAAAAAATAAAAAAGAATACTAGTAGCTATGGACAGAAAACACAATGTTACTAGCTAGATTAGCAGCAGCGCGGGAAAGAACACACGCTGCAGCTATGTGTCTTAGCAGTAGCGCACGTCGCATGCGCTACTGCAAAGTAATAGTTGTAGCGCCTTATTAGTAGCGCAGTTACCCGCGCTACTAGTGGGCACTAAACGCGCACTACTACTAGGGTTTTCCCTAGTAGTGCATGGTTGTGGACAGTATGTATGAATGTGCAGATATCTGTGAACATGAGTTTGATGTGGAAGTTGAACTTGGAATGTCTGGCTTGCGCGTGAACTATACCATGTCCAATGCTTCATCTGTTATTGTTTGGAAAGTAATTGCTGTTACTACATGACCCGAAAAAAATATTTTGTGCCACATTAGTAGATGCACGGACATCACAACAGTTATGCCGACTGGATAAACATTTGAACCTAGCTACTATGAAGGAAATTTTGAATTGACAACAGTTTTAGATAGCATGAGACGCCTAGCCTGCTCTGCCTCTGCTAGCTTATTTCTGGCTTATTTCATCTCTCCTTTGGCTTGGGTGAAGAGAGCATCTAATTGCTCTTTTTGCTTCTTCAGGCACTCGGCTACTTTCTCAAGGGCTGCTGCACGCTTTCTTTCAGCCTTTACTAGAGCCACGAGGACACGAACAGCTGACGTCTCCACCTGGCTTGTGTGTAATCCAGCATCATCTGGGAATTTCACCTTGTGTATAATCCAGCATCATTAGGGAACTCGCACCTTGTGTGTAATCCAGCCTCATTTTGTAAACATGATCTCGAGGTTGACCATACTTCCCTCCTCGCAGGAACTGCATCCTGACATGAAGTTACTTCTTTTTTAGATCAATACTCAGAGAAACCCAGATCCATTTAGTAGAAGCCAGATAAACAGAACTCGGAGAAGTGAATTCAAAAGGAAAAAATATAAAAACAGACTACAAGGTGAGAACACCCACTTCCTACATCAAGCTAAAAATGAAAGCATTAGGACGATTAAGTCTCTTCTTATTACACATCGAAGAACACAAGGCTTAAGAGAAACAGAAACTACAACATATACACATCGAAGAAAATGAGGCTAAACGAAAGTAATTGAAAGGGTGTTACTTACCAAAGCTCGTTTTACAGGTTCAGTGCAGCTCCTCTTTAACTTGCCACACTCCTTGAAGATGTCCCGAATATCCCGTGTTTGGTCTTCATTGTTGTGCTGCATGTTCGCACTCGTGGTTTTAAAATCTCAACATGGCAAGAAAGATATACTACTAGTAATACTCACGCATCTTGTGGGCAACATTAAAGCACCCGTCTGCCATGTTAGAGCATCTCCAATAGAATCGCAACACGCGGTGCTTTAAAAAAGCGTTTACAGTGCTGAGATCGAGAAGTAGAGATAGAGAGTAGAGACTAGAGAGTAGAGGATAGTTCTCAGCATAGATAGATAAAAAAATAGATAATTCACCTACTCCTCCTCGGTGATGTCCTCCTCCAACGTCTGACTGTAGGCATGAAGATACCGATCGTCAACGGATTCCCAGGGCGATGCTGCTCCTAGCCTCATGTTGAATTAAGCATCCTCTTTTCGCCTATGCTTGTCCTCGCGATAGGCGGATCCCCCCGCCCTCCTCTTATCCCTCTCTGTCCTCCTTTGCACGTAGAACTCGCACTCGTTGATGATGTCCTGCGGGAAGCGTTGGCGCCACAATGCCATGGCTTCCTAATCCATCTAGGTGATGCCGAGATGGTGCTCCCACCTCCGGTGGTCGCGATGATCCTCGTCGGTGATAAGCCGCGCAGAGGCGCGAGCTCCTGCGCCCATTCCCGCGTCGGCACACTGGGTAAGTTCAATGTTCTATGAGGCTACCAAAGGCGCCACGCCGCCGCGTCGTATGCGTGGGCGGCCTCGTTGGCGGTGTCAAAATTGCCGAGGCCAAGGCGCATCCCACGGAACCGGATCTCATCGGAGAAACCGCCGGAGGGGCGCGCACGGACGCCGCGGTATCCCCAAGTTTCCCGGCGACGCGGTGGCATTGTGGCGCGGCGGCGGCGAGGCGAGAAAGAGCAGGGAGAGAGTGGTGGCGAGGCACAGAGCAGGGAGAGAGCGGTGGCAAGGCACAGAGCGGTGGGAGGGCATTGGATTTTATAAAGCGCACCGGACGCTGCGCGCCAAAACTAGCGCACGCCCGGCCACTTTTTCCTGCGTGCGCGATCCTTTCCCTACGTCTCAGCTATCTCTACTCTCTTCTCTACTATTATATTGATTTTATATTTAATATTTATATTTATCTCTACTTCTCTACTGTCTACTTTTTTTATCTATACTTATCTCTACTCTTATAAAAAGCAGAGTTGGTGATGATGGTGTGCCTGCCATCCTGCTATATAGGTCGTCCGATCTATATCTAACGGATAGGAAGGAAACTATGACAATTTACCCGCACTCCTGTCCACATTTGCAGATAAGGCCTTCCCTCGTTCATCCTTTTCTCCCAACAAGATAAACTACTCATACAAATGCATCTTGATGTTTCATGGAACGCACGTGCATCTTGCTAGTTCTTATAAAAAACAGAGTTGGTGATGATGGTGTGCCTGCCATCATGTAATATAGGCCGTCCAATTTATATCTGACAAATAGGAAGGAAACAATGAGAATTTTGCAAAAAGATACCCACACCCCTCTCCAGATTTGCAAATAAGGCCTTCCCTCGTTCATCCTTTTCTCCCACAAGATAAACTACTCATACAAATGCATCTTGATGCGTGCAACGCATGGGCATCTTCCTAGTTCTAAAAAACTTTCCATCATTTGCCACACTACTGGTTGCAGAGGAAAAACCTACCCAAGCACAGCTCGATACAGGTGCGACGCACAATTAAAACCCGATATTCTGTTGGACAATGGAGTCTATAACCAATTACTTTTACGGGAACAATAGCACCCAGGAAATTTGAAGGGTAGGTATGAACAAAATTGGAACTGCACATGTACTGCTAAGTGATTCAATACACACATTACCAATCGAGGAGGAAAATGATGGTCGTGGCAGCCTCTGTGAGTCATGGTCGGCAACGGGAGTCAGTTTATTGTCCACGACGGTGGTGCTTCTGCGCTTGGAGTCAGCTTCCACGAAGCAGATCCGAGACCGTGGAAGACGGTGCCGGGGAAGAGGCTCCATGTACGATGACAATGGTGGACCGGCTCTAGTGCGGCGTATGACGTCATTGATGAGGCAGATATGCTGCGGTGGACGAGTGCGCCGATGTAGAAGGGGAGAAGCATGAAGACTGCGGTTCCGTGGAGAAGTCTATTTTGTGGTGGGGATAGAAAATGGGGGGGTATTCAGGTGTACTACTTTGGGTGTCGGGGTGGGGTTTGGCTGGGTAAGGTGAACCTGAAGTTATGAAAACAGCCCCCTACCAAGCGTCATCCATATGCCTGTTCTGAAGGCTATGATGGTAACTTCCCACTGCTCATCAGGGTCGTGGGAGATTTTTCCCGCCGGCCCTCAAAATTTTGTGACACTGAACTCCCCGTGTGGCGTGTTGGGTGATACGGCTAAGCAACTAGCGAGTAGTACTAGTAAACTCTGCATATTAGGTTTGACCGAAGTCAAACTTCCTAAAGTTTGACCAAGTTTATATAAAAATATAAACATTTACCATAACAAAATATGTATGATGTGAAAGTACATTCAATAATGAATCTAATGGTATTTATTTGTTATTGTATATGTTAATATTTTTGTTATAAACTTTCTGAGAGTTTACAAAACTTGACTTTGACCAATGCTAATACACAGACTTAAATAAAAATGGAGGGAGTACACATTTGTTTTCTTAGTTTGTAGTGAACTAATCATTTGTTGAAATTGTGAAATAAATATATTAGGCTACTGACTTCAAATGTAATGGTCTATACAATTCAATAGTTACAATCATTGTCAAATTCCAAGATGTATACGAGGTCTATAGTACTTCACAACATGCTCAAACTCACATAATCCCAGTCAAATGAGAATCTACATTGCATTTCATAGTTATTACTTTGTAGGATGCAACAAAACCATCCATAACTCTACATCGGCCATTATAAAAGCAACATTTTGAACATATCCCAATGTGTGAATGAAACGTGTAGAGAGAGCTTGCAAAGATGGAGCAGATAGGGCGGAAAGATTGTATGTATGTGGATGAGAGAGTAGGAGACAAACCTAACGAGACAGAGAGAGATAGAGAGAGAGAAAGAGAGAAGAAGTTAGGTCTGTGAGAAAGATGGAGACATGTAATATACGTGAGATGGGTGTGCATCCGGATTCTGTACACGTGGATGGAGAAGAGACAACATGTTTGATGAGAGAGCTGGAAAAACATGGACAAGAGGGGAAGGATCTCGTGGGTTGAGGGATTGATAATTTTGTGCAGGGGAGAGAGGGATTGGTAATTTTGTGCAAGAGAGAGAGGGTGGGGGAGCAGTCAGTCAGCCGTCGTCACATCATCCTGCTTCCAAATGGCCCCGCATTCTCTAGCGCAGTGTGGTCGTCGTCTTCGATCTCCTCGATTCCCTCTTTGAAGATTGAGGTGTTGTGCATGCTGGGGTGCAGAGAAGCACAAGCTAGAGTGGTCGCCATATAACCTTGCATGGGGATGAATTGTGTGCTCGGGGGAGGGTGTGTGTGTTGTGTTGTGTGTGTATGTGTGTGTGTGTGTCAGATATTGAGAGAAAACAAACCTAAGGAGAGAAATGTGTGTGTATGTGACGGAAAGCTACATGCTAAAGAGGGTATTCACGAAGAGATTGTGCGGGCCTTGAGGTGGGCAGGGGCCGGGTGAGGGTGTCAAAATGTGTGCGTTGATGCATGTGTTACATACGATCATGCGAGGGACGGACGAATTGAGAGAGATGGTTGTTGTGTTACGCATGCTCCTCTCTCTCTCTCTCACGCACACACACACACACACACAAGTAAAATAGAAGTATGTTCTCTCATGTATACACAACGTATCGGCATCTGTCTATGTCTCACTCATGCATGATCATTTGCACATTCACGCCTCTCCATGTCTCTATCACACGCACACCGTCTCCACATTGCCCTTCTGCCACAACACACATATGGACACATACACACGTTCTCTCTCAGTCACACACACAAAATCAGTATTAAAAAAATCTAGGGCGCACCTAAAACGTCCAAATCCAAATAAACACGAACTGGAGCCAAATTCAAATATATGGAAATATTGTAGCGTCAAGAACTTTTCCAGGAAAAAAAAGTTGAGTAATATTCGGGGATTCTTTTCACACACACAAAAAGGTTCAGTGGATGTCCGTCGAGCACGACACGGTGATGCACCGTTGGATCGACCGTGCAGTCGCGGTTCACGCGCTTGCACAGGATTCCGTATCGTGGCTGTGGTAACTAATAAAAGTGCTGCCTAAGTCTAAGGTTTACGTGTACTAGTACGGTTTTCTTTCAAGTTTGACCAACCCTATATAAAACTAAACTAAGCTCCCATACGCGCACTCATCAATATGTCGCCGCCGCCGTTGTGCATGCCGGCGCCCGCCTGCTCCGGCCAACAATTTCTCGCCCATCACCGCCGTGTCGCCGCCATCCCTGTGCCATGAAGCCGAAGGCTCGCCCGCTCACGTCTTCTGTAGTCCCTCCTCGTGATGCCGCTGCGCTGCCAAGCATGCGAGAAGTTGGTGGAGCCGTGTCTATGCACGCAGCATACGAAGAGGAGGACGAGCGCGTGCTCCAACACGCCGGTGAGGAGGAACTAGCGTGTCATTGTTGTCTCCGCCCGCGCGGAGGAGGCGCGCATGGTGGCTATCGCGGCGGAAGCCGGTCGCGCGCGCGTCGAGCCCACAAACCAGGTGCGGACGCGGAATCTACCTTCGAGACCTTGAATGCCACGTGGATCCTGCAATCTGAAGGAGCAATTTGGGTCAGTCGACTCTTGTGAGCCGTTTTATGCAACATGGATGGCTAGAAGGGCTTCTTCAACCTCCAAAATTGATGCACGGTTCATCTTCTCAGCCCGCCACACGCCTAACCGTCTGCCGCCACCCCGCCCTCCCCTGAACCGCCTGTCACCACGATGCTCCCCCCACCCACCCCCGCCATCCGTTTAACCTCGGGCACGATCCATTTTTTCGGTGAACTGCATTCCACACCCAACACTCATAAGATAGATCATGGGCACCCTGCCACCCTAATATAGATACTGGGGTAGCTTCTCTACCATCTTCTTCCTTCAGTCCGTCGAACTTATTTCACAAATCGACTGACCCAAATTATACTACTAGTACGAACGTATTAAGTACAGTAGGAACACGAAGATACGAGCAGTAGTACCAACTGCAAGAAGAACAGTAGTAAGACATAGTACTAGTACTATTGTACGTACTAAAGAGTTCAAATAACAAGAAAGAACATAAGCATAGTTCTGTTGGGGCCTCAGCACAACACACCCTTGAAAATAAACTAAGAAACTAGTCCGCTTGAGACTGCAGTAGAACCAGCATGAGCGACGGCACTGCCACCTACTCGGAGTCCGAGTCCACGTCCTCGACTTCGTCCTCGTCCCTCTTCCTCTTACTCTTCGCTGACACTTCTTCATCCAACCATTGTAGATATTTAAACAAAGGTAGGCATCCATTGCTGCTTACAGGATGTGATCTTCATCTAATGTCTTCGACTCCCATGCATGATGAAACTCGTGGTGAGGTTTCTTCAGTTTAGCGTACGAAGGATCAATCATGGCTGCTACCAGGGTTAGCATTGAAGGCTGAGAGGAGGGCACTAGGCTTTCCTTCTGGAGATCGAAGGGTTGGCCTACAATGAGGCCTATCCGACCCAGGACATCCCCGTAGTTCCTAAAGTCTACTGTAACGAATTTCACTCTTTTGTCCTTGAGGAAGTTCTTAAAATCTTGGCACTCAACGTCGGCATGGCATATGTGTTAGACCAAGCACACGTTATGTATGCAAACCTGGATCACGGCGGGCTTCTTCCTCTCTGCCTCCTTTAGATTCTTCTCTCTTTCCAGGACTGTGGTGTACTCAACATCTAGCCCAGCGACCCACTGATCCGTTGAACTGTTGAACATGCTTAGGAAGCGAGCAAGGCATGCTTTCACTGTTGCGGATCCACGTGTGTGGATGCCAATGAACTCATCACCGGTGATGGCTCTAACCTGGTACTCAGCGGCGACCATGGAGATTTGGGAAGTCATGGATTTTGAGGAGGGTTAGGATGAAGTTGAACTGGTGTAATGTGAAAGGATGGGACGACTGGGAGCAAACTATTGTAAGGTACTGTACTAGTAGAAGACGGGGACGAGTAGGCCGTGCGAACGGCGTGGGGTTGCTGGCTTGCCCGGTGGATAAACGGCTGCAAGACCCAAAGAGTTCTCGAGAACTATGTGGGGCCCACTAGATGTCATGTCTACTAGACCCATATCGTAGGCCTGACAGTATAGCTTCTGCCTGTTTGCACGCCATGCCGGCGCGTGTATGTAACTTCACTTAATTCCGTCAACCGTCGCGCCTCCCACGACCTTCACCACCCTTGCGCGTTCGCGCCCTTTGAGACTTTGACCGGCTATAAATGAGCAATTATTTTTGCCTACTCCGCATGCATGATACTCCCTCTGATCCTTTTTACTTCCGTCAACCGTTGGCAAAGTGTTTGACCAAATTTATACTAAAAATATCAATAGCTACAATACTGATTATAATGAGTATAAGAACTATGTTTTATAATGAGTATAAAAATATTGATTTCACATTGTGAATGTTGATACATTTTGCTATAAGTTTGGTCAAAGTAGAGGTACATTGACTTCAGACAAAACTTAAATGCACAATGCAGACTAGTTCCTCCGTCCAGGTACATGTCATGTCCTATCTTGTCATCACGACAAGGTTAGCTATTAGAGTACTACTACCTCCCTTCTAGTTTAAAGGGCTCGATTCAAAATTTTCACCTACTCTTAGCAAGATAGAGGCGGTGGAATAGTTTTTGTAGTCTGCAAAAGTACTCAACTAATGCTGTCGTTCTTCACAAAAAAATGTGTTTACTAATGCATGCATGAACACTAGTTACTCTAACCCCCCTCTCTTCTTTAATTCTTTGCCACATCAGCATGTTTTCTATTCCCGTGTGCATGATACCAGCTAAGATTCCACCATTATGGCTAGCCTTAATCATTGCATGCAATAATTTAGTGCACCTTGAAATATGAACATGTGTGGGGTGTGTATGTTTTTAATGACTTGATACTATACCTAGCCCGGCATGCAAGATGACTTATTATGCACCGTTCCCCATACCTGCAGGAAGCCCGTTCGTCTCCAAATCTTTTCCTCTCCATGTGTGGAAACAATAATATGCCTCCCAGACTCTCCTTCTCCCTCTGGCGGTCCCACCACTCCACCCCGTGTGGAAAAAATCTGCATGCATGACTCTCCTCCCCCCACGCTCGTCCAATCTGTTGTGACCAGCAATATTTCCACCCCTTCCCTCCCCCGTAATTTACTCCAACAAATATGCCCACGTAGCTGTTACGTTAATCACACAACATATCTTCTGGGACGCTGATTCAGTTACTTAACTGCAAGTGCATTGGGTCACTGACATATGGGCTCAACAAGGGTTTGGCCCACATGTTAGTGACGCAATTGGACCTGCAGTTAAGTCAGTGCAGCTCAGTCCATATCTTACGTAGGTGTTCCATTGCTCGCTATAAATACTGCGCCACCCACGGCATTTGGAAGAACACTCACATTCATCGCTATCTCCTCCCCCTCCCAAGCCCTAGGCGCCCCTCGCTGCACTGCCCGGACGGTCATGCGTCGTTGTTCCGTTCCTCGCCGCCACTAGTTGAGGAGGACGCGTCGGTGTTCCACTCCTCGCCGCGACGCGTCGGCGTTCCCAATCTCACCAGCACGCGCGTCGGAGGATGCGTCCGCTCCCCGCTACGAGGAGAACACCGCACCGCCCACCGAGCCCCCCCCCCCGCCTTGAGGAGCTTTGGAAAGAAATGGATGTCGCCATGTGGGAGGCTTTGCCGCCGACTAACCACACCAAAATAGAGGCGGAGAAGAAGGTGGAGAAGAAGGCCGAGGAAGAGAAGCGCGTCGCGGGGCAAGCTGCCTGGCAGGTCTATGTCGCGTCCGAGAGAGTCAGGCAATTGGCTCTTTGGCAAAAGGCTCGTGCAAGGACCATGAGGGTGGTGGAGGACGCCCGTGCCAAAGCCCTGTGTGCAGTCGGGCCCAAGCACCTCATCTACGCTTGGTGGTACGTGGACCGGGTGCACGCTTCTAGCGAGGAGGAGTACCTGCTGGCGCCGGATCACCACACCGGTGAGATCGCGTTTGCCCGCCGGCAAGCCGCCAATCAGCACCTCGTGAGTTGCGAGGCTGAGGAAGAGGCGGTGTGTCGGCGCGCTGGGAAACGGCTGCGCACTAGGGCACTCGTGGTGCGCCACAAGCGCTCCTGTGAGCGCCGTGGCTTTTAGTAGGAGTATAATTTAGCTTCGTAAGGTGATCTCATTAGTTTTGGGACCCAAATGATAAATCCCGAACGTTCGGAAATTATTAGCATCCTTAATTAAGTATGTAAGAGGGAAATTTTGGAAACCTTGTGTATCCGTACGCATTTTGTAAGTAGGTGCATATAGCACAAACTTTACTACTATATACCATCGCACTACACGTCTCTCTCTATATATGCTTGCAGACTGTGCTATTCCCTCCGCCCAGGTGAATAAGTCATCTTTGGTTGTGCACCATGACCAAGAAGGAGGGAAGACTTTATACACCTAGACGGAGGGAGTACTACTATTGCTTATGTACGTGCAAATGCACGTTTTAACATTACGATGTGGTTTTTGTAAAAGTAGAAAAACAGCACTAGTCAAGCTTGTGAAACGATTCAATGCAAAACAAATGCAAAAATGCTCGTTTGGTTGTTTACTTTTAGCTTCCTTCTCTGTGGTTATTTCTCTGTCGTACTTTGTACGGAGTATCTCACTGGTCGGAAAGGCATGCAAATTCCCAAACCGCTTCCTACACCATGTACCGAATTTTTTGCCTAACAAGTTGTGCCGTGCAATTAGAATTCCAACTTGAGTACTAGTACAACTAGTAGGAGTACCAGTGGCTAGTTCATTTAGGCTTCTAGATTACTAGTAGTAATCCCATTACTACTAGCTCCGTCCTGGTTTATTTGTCCCCATTGTAATCTGTGTCAAATTTTGATCATAAATTTAACTAATGAAATGTTTGTGCATGTCACATGCACTAACATTTTATCAATTAAATCTTTGGTGAAAATTTACCATAAATTACAATGGTGACGCATAAACCAGGACGGAGGTACTAGTAGTAGTTTAGAAGCCCAAATAAAGTGAGGCGCCTTAATGTTACTCTCCACTGTGACTAGTCTTATGGGAAAAGCTGGGGAAGAGACGGCTTATTTTTTAAGCCGCCAAAAGAACTAGCCCTAGGAGTAGTAGCTAGGGATACTAGGATTAGTATCTAGGGATATAGTGTGTGAGATGAACTGGAGAAAGTAAATGCAGAGAGATGAAATGCAAATAAGACGGAGGGATGTGATGGTTGCTTGTCCGTTCACTACTGGGAAAAGCCTAGCAGAAGCGCGAGTTTTGGGTGTATCAGTAGCGCGGGTGCCCGCGCTACTGATACGGCACCACAGCTAGCTTGTAGCAGTAGCGCGTGTTGACACACGCTACTGTTATACATGGTTAGATGTAGCGTGCGTTGCAAACAGCGCTACTGCTAATTAGCTGTAGCGGGTCTTATACCCCGCGCTACTGCTATTACTTTCAAAAACAAAAAAATCTCGATCCCGTGCGTGCTGTCAATGGCAGCAGTGGTAAGATCTAGCGATGATTGGCGTCGCCGGAGGCATGAATGGACAGCGGAAGACCAGATCCAGCAGTGGCTGTTGGAGAGGGCCCGTTTCTATGGCAGAGCCAGGCCGCGGCGTGGGGCTCCTCTTCCCGACCATGCCAGATAGCTCCGGGTCATCCATGGCGACAACCTGCACGGGCATGGACATGGGAGGGTGAGTCAAAGCAGAGGGAGAGAGAGAAAAGGAAAACCGAGGGAGAGAGGAAGGTGATGTAGGGAGCAGCGGAGCTAGTCACCGGTGGCAAGTGCTCCGGTGTGGTGGCGCGAGGCGGCGGCCTCCTAGACGTCGGTGGAAGACCGGCGAGCTCCTAGACGCCGGTGGCGCGAGGTGGCGGCCTCTTTAGGTGCCATGGAGGAGGAGGGGCGCATGGGCAAGAGGTCCATGTGAGAGTGTATGGAAAGTGAGAGGAGAGAGTGGCGGAAGAGAGGAGGGATTTGGAGGAGGAGATGGGGATTCGGCCGAGGATATGGTGACTTCACCTACCTCGTACTTAGTAGTAGCGAGGAGTATAAAACCGCGCTACTACTATAAACTTAGTAGCAGCGCGGGTTTATACCCCTCGCTACTACTATGGCATGTGTCGGGGGGCACGGTAGAGACCGCTTATTAGTAGCGAGGGTTAAAAACCCGCGCTACTACTATCAACTTAGTAGTAGCGAGGGTTAAAAACCCGCGCTACTGCTAATTAGCAGTAGCGCCTCTTTTTGTG
This sequence comes from Triticum aestivum, assembly GCF_018294505.1. NCBI lineage: Eukaryota > Viridiplantae > Streptophyta > Magnoliopsida > Poales > Poaceae > Triticum > Triticum aestivum. The sequence continues at coordinate 633,429,263 of NC_057804.1, read as the reverse complement.
CCGCGCTGCTGCTAAGATTCTGTGTATAAGGTTTTCCCTAGTAGTGGTTTATTTTACCAGGCCACTTATTACTAGCAGTGGTTGGGTTTTGTGATATGACGACTTTACTGCCACGCCACGAGCAGGTGAGACTCCCGTGCAGCGCCGCCCTACACACATGTACTACATCGGTCGTGGTTTATTAGTCCCCCATTGAATTTGACTGAAGATTTAACTGACAAAATGTTAGTGCATGTCAACAAAAACTATATCATTGGATTCGTATTTGAACATAGTTTTCAATGATATAATTTTAGGTGACAAGCATCAGCATTTATCGTACTATATATAATGTTAGTTCAATTTTTGGTCGTACTAATCTATAGTATTAAGGTGCCCGTGCGTTGCACGGAAGAGTGAAATGCATTGATCGGGGAGTTGTTTATTTTGACAAAGGATGTGGGGGTCCTCTCATGTGTAACGGGTATCGATAGGTTTCTTCAGATATTATTTCATCTCTAGAGCTCACAAACATCCGGGTGAAATAGATAAAAAGGTATCTTTTGCAAACAAAAGCATTCAATTGTTCAACCTGCATCCAAAACTTGTGAAGACATAACACTTTTTGTGGTTTGCAAGAAATGATCTTTAAGAATTAGTTTTTGAGTATCGATTGTTATACATGTTGGCTACAGATGACATGGCGCTTTCTTATAGTCAACAGTTGGCTATACTATTAAGTATTAACCATGCCCTTATACACCTAGACGGAAGGATTAAATCAGGATGACTTGGATGGGGCAGAGGAGATGTAAGAAATGGTTCATAGTAAGTCTTTCACCAGTACTGTAGTAAAAGTTCATACATGGAAGATTCTAGACTAAACCATAAATGGATACGCTTTTATTCATGCGCGATATTCCAATAGAGCAAGATCATGCATGGAAGTCTCCACATGCTTAAACAGCGGATTACATTGGGAGAAGACTAATGATGAACATTTAACTTGATAATGCGTATGTCCGGGTGAACCTCCTTGGAGTCCCCGTGCACCGTGTTGGGGGGTAAATAGTACCATGCGTTTTCCATGTCCACATCAGCGGGAAGGTCCCAGCTCGGCAGAGTCCAAGTCAGTTTGATGTAGCCGGTGTCGCCGCCCACATAACTCGGAGGGGTAGTAACAGTGAGCACGCACCCGTACATCGGCCTCGTGTCAGTGTCAGCGTCAGCAGCGTCGCCCCTGACGCACACTACAAAGACGGGGCGATGGCCTATGTGGGCCTCGCCGGTGCCCACGATCAAGAGGAAGACGTTGCCGTCCTCCTCCAATACTAGCACGCGGCAGTGATCCTCCAGCGACTCCAGCATGGTGAACGGGTAGCACGTCTCGTACTTGATGTTCTCCGCCTAGGGCCAGTAGTGACCGCTGCACGCATCCGTGAGGTGATGCACGATGTCCGCCGGCGAGCCCCAAAACGGCATCGGGCACTCATAGCAATAAATGAAGGGCTCCTTGGAGGCATCGACCAGGTCGTCCATGAAATGGGAGTGGCTGTAGGGGACGTTGCACTAGTTGAATATATGTGCAAGTTACTATGAGATTTAATCCGAATAAGCACAAAAAAATCATGACGGCTATAACAGAGATTAAAATAATCATGTGGACTAGCATAGTAGATGAACAGATAGAATCTACAGTAGTAGGATACAGAGTAGAAACATGAATTCTACCACGATTTCGAACAGGAAGGACAGAAACACATACAGTGCAACGGGAGCAGCACCGTTGGCGTTGAGGTTGTCGCCCATGTCATTGAGGAAGAGGTTGCCGAGGTCGGGGAAGAAGTCGTCGTCAGTGAAGTCGTGGCTGCCAGCAGTCGCAAGAGTGCGCTCCCCAAATTTCAACAGTGCCCGTCGAATGGAGCGTAGGAGGGAGTGGCTGTAGGGGACGTTGCGGTCGCCGAATGGAGCGCAGGACTAGCACATGAAGCAGTAGATGGTGCTCCTCCCTAAGTCTCTATCTCTACTACTCTTCTTTGTTTCTTATAACAAATCAAATAGTATTGTGCCATCTGCTGCATGCCCGGCTGAACACGCCTCCTCGCCTCCATCATCACCAACTGAGTCTTCTATAGGAGTAGGAGTAGAGAAAAAACCGAGTTGGTGACGATGGTGTGCCATGCAATGCATGGGCATCTTGCTAATTTTTTTGCATATAATTCCAAACACCACGTAGACACGGTCTTTGACCATTTTACAACTATGTTAGTATCATTGTTAGTGGTCCGCCGGTGCAAGTTATAGCCCCAGGTGTTTTAACCTTTTTTAGTAATGATATCTAGCGATTGTTCGGCACGAGCTCAATCCTGGCGAATCCCACGTAACCGTCAGATTTCCATCCAACGGTAGCCTGTTTTTCAGCCATAGTATTTGACAAAACCACCACCCTTACACACGTACTGTAACTGCGTCGCGGGCGTTTGCAACTGCCATGTCTCCTAGCGAACGTTTGTTGGGATTGGAGTTAGCACTGATGGCAGTTCGTAGTCGTTCCACGCTCGGGCATTGAAGTCTGTAACTATTTTAGATTACAATATACTACTCCTCTCGTGCTAGTAGTAGAGCAGAGTCCTACTCCACTACTACTCTACTCAAGCAAGTTAGGGCATAGTAGTAGGTAATGTAGGGAGTACCAGTACTATGATCACTCAAGCAAGTTTTCTGGCATCAATATGACCCTACGCTGCTGGTATGTGTCTCGTAAGTCAAGCGGCGTGCTGTAGTTATCATCACCTGTCCACTTCTGGCAGCACATATTTGCTTCTCCATCTTTGTACGCACATAATCTCGTCCAATCTTCCATCCCCACTAAGGCGCCTCCCCCTCTCGGCCGAAACCCAACCACTAAAAATGGCAGAACCGAGCAGCGTCCGTCGAAAGAGTGGCTGGAATTCGCTCCCCACAGAGGTAATCAAGCTCATTGTTTCGCGTGTGGACAATCTCAGTACCATGCCGCTCGTCGCGTGCTCGTCGGGGCTGTACCATTTACTCAAGGCCCTCAGGCCGGAGCTTTTTAAGCCAGCTCCTTGCTTGCTAATGCCACCTAATCTTCAGAAACAGCGTGTCACATAGCATAACGATCGTAGGGTGGCGAGTATCAACCCCCTTGACTGCGATCCGATCCCCGTCACCCTCAACTACATTAACGGTATGTACTGGGTCGGCATGAACACGTCTTGGGTGGTGCTCGTCGACGGACGCGGCAGCTGGATGCTCGTGGAGGTCTACACCCGGCGATTGATCCCCCTTCCTTCGATTAACACTGCACTGCTTTGGCACTGCAGCCCAGAATACTCGGAATCTTATGTAGCCAACATGATACCAAGTTTGATTTTCTCAAGGTTGTAATCTGCCAAGTGCCCACAAGATCTGCGAATTATAAAGACTTCAGGCTAATTGCGTTCTTCAACAGCGGTCTCGCTTATCTGACAAGTCATTGCGGTAAGTGGATAAATCTGCACGTCCATCATAGGATCATACATCCTCCATGGTTCTCTGATGCCATTGAACACAAGGGCTTCATTTACGCTGTCAACTCCTTCTATGGCTGGACGTATTGCTGGCCTACTCCAGTCATCGCTACAAACGGCTGTTACAGCAGTATGTTACTTTCCTATGATATCATGATGGCTTGCCTATATTACTGACAACATTTACTGAAAAAATATTCATGCTCATAACATGTTATTCTTAAGATTGACTACATCAAGAGCCCTTTTTTATTTGACTCCAACTTGATATGATGTTGTAGGACGCCTGGTGTCCCTACCCTTCCTAATCCCAGAACCTTTCAAAGAAAAGCGGCATGGCAGTTGCAGGTGGTTCCTGGCTCGATCAGACGACGGCGAACGATTGATGATCGTTCGCACGTACCGGACGTGTTGTTTCGCGGAATACAATCACAGTCACTGCAAGGTCTTTGAGCAGGATCCCAGCTTCTTTGAGCCTTCAGGAATTTTTGACTAGAGGTTGGTAAGTAGCCTTGGTACACGCTCTCTGTTTGACAGACTGAATTATCCAATTAACCAGGAGATAACCGACGGCAAGGATCATGATGGCAGTGCGGTTTCGTTCATCAGGCAAAACTGTGTGTACACAGCGTACCATGCATCTCTGCATGCACCATACCCTGATATGTGCTGTCACGCTCTGTAGCCCAAAGTAGGAGAGAGGGTTGCAAGTATCAGACTTCAACCTGCTGGCTGGAGTTTCCCCCGTCAAGCACCCATCTGGTTCAAGCCGTCAGCCAATCTCCACAGCTTAATAAATAGTAACGTCTAACTGAGCCAGTTAGTTGGATGCGTACACTTGGTGTAGTAGGATCTTTATTTAGTTTGATGCATACACTTGTTCTTTTTTGGTAGACTTTTTGTAATAATGGCTGATGTTTGGTTTGGAAGAGAGAGCTGCGTCTTCACTCTTTTGGCCTGCTTACTGCTTCTGTTGCACCCCCAGCCCTGGTTGCTACTGCTGCTATTTTCAATGTACAATCAGTAGTATATTTCGTCTGTTGGTTGAATAAATGTGTTGTTAGAACGACAAACACAATGTTTTGGAAGCCGTTGCATGGTTCGATCCTTAGTGCCCCGTACCGTACGTAGCGCATACTATTTTTTGTACGGAACACATTTTCCACTTGTTGATAACATGCAGCCCACTGATGAAGGCCCAATAGAGGAGCCTATAATTAACTGGAAGGGAGGCTCTCACATGAATCCGGCCCAGGTACATGCTCATGGTCCCCTAAACATAAATAAGTAAATAAATAAATAAAGCTAAATGCTCATGCACCAGTTCTTTAAATTCATGATTTAACAAGAGGATATTATTTCCTATGATAGTGTCGTTACATTCAGTCGATATTATTCTTAGGCAAAGATAGCAACCAGTCATCTTTCTCCCAGCATTTTCTTCATGCAACCAGCGGACCCATGCAAATCGTAGTCAACGTCGTAAATAGTTCCAGTCCATTTTTATTTTTCCAATAAGAATTTCCAACCCAGCCCAGCACATTGGCGACAGCACTTTATCCTCCGCCTTGGTGCGCTCGCCTCGGCGCCGCCGTCCGGCCCTGTCAACATAGTTTTTTTTAAACGCTCCCTGTCAACATAGTGAATCGGGAGAGAACTATAGTTGTGAGTATGATAGTACGGACCCACCAGGTCCACTCCCGAACACAAGCAAGTGCCTCTTTTACTACTCAGATGCACCCCTCGTTTTTTACTCTAATCCACCCTGCTGATATATGGGACCCACATCATTTTCAACGTATAGTCAATTAACGACAGAATTGCACAACTTTTTTTTGAGTAGTAATTCGGAGGAGCAGACTATAAATTGGGTTGTGCGGTCTCTGTGGCCCGTCTAACAACGTGACCAGCCCAACAGTTTTTTCTTTGGGAAAATAGGTAGCCTAGTATTTCTTTTTGAAGAATACCCAAGCTAGGCCTATTTGTTTTCTTCGACTTACTGGGCTGCAAATCTTTCAAGACGAGGAGGGATGCATTCCAGCCTGGCCAAAGAGTATGGTCAGTGTCTGTTAAAAGTAATATCAAAGGGGTTGAAAATTCCAAAAAAATTATAGAAAATGGGATATTAGTTTCTTTTTTTGTTTTTGTTCTTCATTGATACTTTATAGTATTTCATTGGATTTAACATGACATAGTACTAATTTATTTATAAATTTGTTTTAGTATGGCTACTAATTTTTGGATTAAGAATATTTTGTTCCTCGGTAAAAAATTGTGAATTTTCAAAATTTCGCACATATTTAGTTATTTTTTTAACCCTGGTACTGACCAGAAAATGGGCAGCAATTCTAAAAATGGAAAACGGGCTGCAATAAATTCCATATGAATTAGAAAATGAGTAAAAATAATAAAAATAATAGCAAATGGGTGGTACATGCCACAGATTTCAAGGCTGACTTGTTTACGCAAGGCCTTGTCAGTGAACACATGATTCTACCAGCAGTGACTATTGGGTGTCCATCCAACGGCCGACGTGCTTCTTCAATCTCTGATCTTCCTACTCCAGCCGCCTAAACTAACACCGGCGGGACTGCTTGCTCCCTCCTCTTGTGGCCCACTGCGATGTCGCGCAGGCTTCCCCGGCCCACCCTACTCCCTCCACTGGCCTGGCCGCACGCAATCAACTGCCTCCTTATTACGTGAAAAAAAATGATTCCTCCAACTGACATCTGGGGTGCACCGGTTGGGAGGCTAACCTGTGGGCCTACTAAATTGACACATATGCAGGGTTTGTCAACTTAGTCAACAAACGATTCTAGTAGCATTAACCGTTGGATTTGAATCGAACGGTCCTGCTACTTCTTCAATCATTGCTCTTCATGCACCAGCCGCCAAAACCTGCGCCGACGAGACCGCCTGCTCTTGCCTCCAGTGGCCGGCTGTGCTGCCCTGAGGCCTCATCGCCCCCTACTACTCCCACCGCTAACCAGGCCCTGCGGCGACGGCAGCCTCACACCGCAGCCGAACCAGTGAACCCTCGTACTCCTCTCCGCGTGGGCATCCACTACCGCGTCTTCCCTGGCTCCGCGTCTTCCCCGGCTCCGCATCGTCCCCTTCCTAGGCCTCGCCGTCGTCCACCACCCTGGTGCTCTCGGCGCGGCGTGGTCAACGTGGTCATGGAACAACTTCCATCGGACGTGGACTGTACGTGGAGAGGCTGACAGCTGGGTCCACGGCTGCACACAAGGAAATGTCTCCAACGTATCTATAATTTATGAAGCATTCATGTTGTTACATTATCTGTTTTGGATGTTTATGGGCTTTATTATACACTTTTATATTAGTTTTGGGACTAACCTATTAACCGGAGGCCCAGCCCATATTGTTGTTTTCTTGCCTATTTCAGTGTTTCGAAGAAAAGGAATATCAAACGGAGTCCAAACGGAATGAAACCTTTGGGAGTGTTATTTTTGGAACGAATGTGATCCAGGTGACTTGGAGTTGAAGTCAAGGAAGCTTCGAGGTGGCCACGAGGGTGGGGGGCGCCCCCCCCCCTACTGGGTGCGCCCCCTGTCTCGTGGTCCTCCGAGTGTCCCCCGACCGACTTCTTTCGCCTATATAAGTCCATATACCCTAAAACCTTCGAAGACAACAATAGATTGGGAGTTCCGCCGCCGCAAGCCTCTGTAGCCACCAAAAACCTCTCGGGAGCCCGTTCCGGCACCCTGCCGGAGGGGGGATCCCTCACCGGTGGCCATCTTCATCATCCCGGCGCTCTCCATGACAAGGAGGGAGTAGTTCACCCTCGGGGCTGAGGGTATGTACCAGTAGCTATGTGTTTGATCTCTCTCTCTCTCTCGTGTTCTCTTTATGACACGGTCTTGATGTATCGTGAGCTTTGCTATTATAGTTGGGTCTTATGATGTTTCTCCCCCTCTACTCTCTTGTGATGGATTGAGTTTTCCCTTTGAATTTGTCTTATCGGATTGAGTCTTTAAGGATTTGAGAACACTTGATGTATGTCTTGTCGTGCTTATCTGTGGTGACAATGGGATATCACGTGATCCACTTGATGTATGTTTTGGTGATCAACTTGCGGGTTCCGCCCATGAACTTATGCATAGGGGTTGGCCCACGTTTTCGTCTTGACTTTCCGGTAGAAACTTTGGGGCACTCTTTGAAGTACTTTGTGTTGGTTGAATAGATGAATGTAAGATTTTGTGATGCATATTGTATAATCATGCCCACGGATACTTGAGGTGACAATGGAGTATCTAGGTGACATTAGGGTTTTGGTTGATTTGTGTCTTAAGGTGTTATTTTAGTATGAACTCTATGATAGATTGAACGGAAAGAATAGCTTCATGTTATTTTACTACGGACTCTTGAATAGATAGAACAGAAAGGATAACTTTGAGGTGGTTTCGTACCCTACCATAATCTCTTCGTTTGTTCTCCACTATTAGTGGCTTTGGAGTGACTCTTTTTTGCATGTTGAGGGATAGTTATATGATCCAAGTATGTTATTATTGTTGAGAGAACTTGCACTAGTGAAAGTATGAACCTTAGACCTTGTTTCCTACCATTGCAATACCGTTTATGCTCACTTTTATCATTAGTTACCTTTCTGTTTTTATATTTTCAGATTGCAAAAACCTATATCTACCATCCATATTGCACTTGTATCACCATCTCTTCACCGAACTAGTGCACCTATACAACTTACCATTGTATTGGGTGTGTTGGGGACACAAGAGACTCTTTGTTATTTGGTTGCAGGGTTGTTTGAGAGAGACCATCTCCATCCTACGCCTCCCACGGATTGATAAACCTTAGGTCATCCACTTGAGGGAAATTTTCTACTGTCCTACAAACCTCTACACTTGGAGGCCCAACAACGTCTACGAGAAGAAGGTTGTGTAGTAGACATCAATGGCTGGGTTGGAACGGAGAAACTGCGACATCGTCGTGTTCATGGGGAGGCAACAGAATGCGTCCTGTTCATCGGGAGGCAACGGAATGCGTCGTGTTCATCGGGAGGCAACGGAACGCGTGGGAGCCAACCGGCTTGGATGGAACAGCTGATGGAAACGAGGCCTGGCGTACCGCACAACGGAGGAAACAGCCTTGTGTTCGACCGGCAACGTTCGAAACGGGATCCTGTTCATCGGGAGGGGTCTGGCATATCGCAAAACGGAGGAAACGGACTTGTGTTGGACCTCCTATGGTCAAAACGGGGTCTTGTTGATCGGAGGGGTGTGGCTACCGCAAAACGGAGGAAACAGACTTGTGTTGGAGCGCTACGGTCGAAATGGGGGTCATGTTCATCAGGAGGGGTGTGGCGTACCGCAAAACGGGACTCCACAGGATACTGTTCATCTCCACCATCGACCTCCTCCAGCCTCCACGGGCAACTGTTCATCCACCGTCGACCTCCTCCAGCCTCCACCTGCGATTATTCATCCACGGGTTCCTGTTCATCCAGCCTCCACCGCGCGCTACTCCACCGGCTACTGTTCAACCAGCCCTCTCCACGGGCTCCTGTTCAACCAGCCCTCCACGGGCTACTTTTCATCCACATCTCCACCATCTACTTTTCATCCAGCCCTCCACAGGGTCGTCCTGTTCATCCAGCCCTCCACGCGGTCCTGTTCATCCAGCCCCAACCGGCTCGATCGGTCGGGGTCATGTTCATCTAGAGGCAACACCACGGGGTCCTGTTCATCCACCCTCACCGGAAACTGTTCATCCAAACCCCCCTAGCAATGCTCATTGTTCATCCAGAGGCAGCATCGATCGGCTTCAGTTAGCAACAGTAGCGAAGGATTCGCTCGATCGGGTTTAGTTAACAGCCATCGATCGATCGCTCGGATTCAGTAACGCATAGCCTGCAGTGCAATCGCTCGGGTTTAGTAGGCGAATGCCTCGCTCGGGTCCATTTAGAGCCCAACGCCTCGCACCCACGTGCGTGCGTGTACGAGAGAAACGCGCAAACCTCCGTGCATCACTCGGCCCCAAACACCCACCGTAACCGGAAACACCCCGATATTTTCCTCGCCCTCGCTTCTACCATGGTTTTTTCCGTCATGGATGGCCCAAAGAATGTCATACAGTTGCGTCTCCGGCCCGCCCAGGATGAAAAGCCATTTTCTGTCATGATTTTTTGTCTTAGAAGTAGGAGCCCACCACATCTATGATGATACCGGGTGTCGGTGTCAAAACCGGCGGATCTCGGGTAGGGGGTCCCGAACTATGTGTCTAGGCGGATGGTAACAGGAGACAAGGGACACGATGTTTTACCCAGGTTCGGGCCCTCTTGATGGAGGTAAAACCCTACGTCCTGCTTGATTAATATTGATGATATGTGTTACAAGAGTGGATCTACCACGAGATCAAGGAGGCTAAACCCTAGAAGCTAGCCTATGGTATGATTGTTGTTCGTCCTATGGACTACAGCCATCCAGTTTATATAGACACCGGAGAGGGCTAGGGTTACACAGAGTCGGTTACAAAGGTAGGAAATCTACATATCCGTATCGCCAAGCTTGCCTTCCACGCCAAGGAAAGTCCCATCCGGACACAGGACGAAGTCTTCAATCTTGTATCTTCATAGTCTTGGAGTCCGGTCGATGATGATAGTTCGGCTATCCAGACACCCCCTAGTCCGGAACTCCCTCAGTAGCCCCTGAACCAGGCTTCAATGACGACGAGTCCGGCGCGCATATTGTCTTCGGCATTGCAAGGCGGGTTCCTCCTCCGAATAATTTATAGAAGATTGTGAACACCAGGATAGTGTCCGGCTCTGCAAAAATAAATTCCACATACCACCGTAGAGAGAATAATATTACACAAGATCAATCTGCTGACGTGTTCTGCGGCGTGACGTCACACCACTTCCAAGCCTTTACTTAAATTGTTTTTATTGTTCCACCTCAGCGCGTTTAGCGAAGCGGTTTCCTTGGCACGTCTTATCAAAGCAGAGATCGTGTTCCCCTTATTCCGGGATTCCCATCAATACAGATGTGGGTAACCCAACCGCGCCATTGATTGTGACGCTTGGGAGATAAGCGAGTTTTACCAGGCCGGTGGGGACGCATGTTTCTGTCCGCCCATATAAGGGGATAAGGATCCAACCCTTTTACCTGCGCCTTCTTCCTCCTTGGCTGATCCATCTCCGCGAACTCGAGCTCCAGCGCCCAAGTCCGCACTTCTCACCTCAACCTTCTCACACCATGTCTGGAGCGGGAGGCAAGTGGATGGCCTCCTCCATCACGGAGGGGTAGATCCAGAAGCTGCGCGACGCCGGATACTTGTCCAGTGACATCGCGCACCGGCTCCCCAACGAGGGAGAGCTCATCCCCACCCCAGGCCCCATGAGAGGGTAGTGTTTCTTCCCCATTTCCTCCGCGGACTGGGCTTCCCACTTCATCCCTTCGTCCGGGGGCTCATGTTCTACTATGGCCTGGATTTCCATGATCTAGCCCCGAATTTCATCCCCAACATCTCGGCGTTTATCGTCGTGTGCGAGGCCTTCCTCTGCATCCAGCCCCACTTCGGCTTGTGGCTTAAGACCTTCAGTGTCAAGCCGAAGGTTGTGAAGGGCAGCCAAGCAGAGTGCGGAGGCGCCATGGTGGGCAGGATGTCCCACGTTACGTGGCTGGAGGGCACTTTCGTGGAAACCATCGAGGGGTGGCAATCGGGGTGGTTCTACATCACCGAGCCGCGTGACCCTGATTGGGCAGCGGTTCCCGAATTCAGATTCGGCATCCCTACATTGCTCACCTCCTGGAAAGAGAGTGGCCTGATCTGGGGGGATTCGGAGGAGCTGACTGGACTCCAAGCCTGTATCCAGAAGCTGGTGGACAAGAAGCTCAAGCTTGTAAACGTAGTCCAGGTCATGCTCATCCGTCGGATTCTCCCGTGCCAACGATGGGGTTTCAACATGTGGGAGTTCGATCCGGCGCAGCACCAGACCCTGAGCGGGCTCTTCGACACTACGTACGAAGATGTCTGGAAGGTGCTGTTCAAGGGCGCCGAAGCTCCTGCATCCGCTACCAAAGATCGCGGATTTCGCTCGCAACGTCCGGTTGACGAGGTAAGTGATTTTGCCACTTGTTTTCCATAGTTTGACTCTATGCGGGATCTAAACTCCCTTTACCTTTGACAGGAATGGCTGGCGAAGGCCGAACGTACTATCTGTCCGGCCCCATTGCCAGAGGACCCAGCGGACGCCTGCCTAACGGGGCTGTTGGCTCCGGCACCCCACGTGGTGCCAGAGAAGAAGGCCAAGAAGACGGCCACGGGGACTCGGAATAGTTCCCGTTTTCAGGTGCTATCGGATGATGAATCCGAGGCCGACTCCTCCCACCAAGGCGAGGAGAAGAAGAAAGCCTCTCCCCCAGCGGGGGGAGGGAAGAAAAGGAAGGCCTCCCCAACAAGGGAGGCCGAAGGGTCCAAGAAGGGAAAAACTCTCCCCCCGGACTACTCCGCCAACGCCAGTGATGACAACGAGGACTGGCCTCCAAGGGCCAAGCCCCTAGCGAGATCGTAAGTATCCGGACTCCCTAATAACTTCAAGGTTTTTTTCTTTTCGCCACATAATGTCTTTCTAATGCCGCATACAACCCTGCAGTCCGCCCAAGGATGATCTTCCCGTTTCATCGAGCGGGTCCTTGGGTGCGTCGGATATGGATTCCCTTCCGACTGCCTCCACCCCCCGTGCCGCGGACGACGCCGAGGTGGGATCCCAGGAAGGGACCCACCAGGAGGAGGAGGCCCCGGAGGTGTCACAAGACAACCTCCCGGACTTTGCACCGGACTCAGCCCCGGAGGCAACAGTGGCTCCGGAGTCCGGCGGGCGACCCCTTCGTAAGAAGGGCAAGACCGCGACGCCGGCTACCTCCGTCCAACCAGAGGTGCCGGATAATTTGCTGGAGGCGCTCAATGGCGCCTCCATCAAAGAGGAACACCGCACTGTTATGAGTGCGGTGATTCAGAAGGTTCAGCTCACCAAGAGCGGGCTGACCGAAGCCTACAGCAGCCTTCTAACAGGCTTTGAGGTAAGAGTTTCAATATATGTAAAATGGTACCGCATAGACAGTAGCCCCTAATGCTCGGTTCGGTGTTCGGAAAGAAAAGCCGGACTGAGGATCTTTAGAAACATAAACGCAGGAGTCATAAAAAATATGTCAATATGGGATTGCAAGCTATGCTGCTGACCTCCGCCGCACTGACTGCGGAGGTCAATACTTTGAAGGAAAACCTCGAGCGGTCCAAGAACAAGCTCGGCCATGCCAAGAAGCAGCTCGAGGAAAAAGAAGGTGAGTAATACCTTATGAAAATTGTACCTTACAGAAAAGGATTTGGTTGCAAGAAAAATAACAAGGATAATGTGGGTATTGCAGGGGCCACTAACGAGGTGGCGACCCTGAAGGAGGCGGTGGCCACGACCGAACACAATGCGGCCGCGGAGTGCACCGAGCGAGAGAAGCAGGAGGCGCGGGTGGCGGAGGTACAGCAAGAGCTCCAGGATCTCGTGAAAAAACATGAGAGCTTGGAGCGTGACTCGAAGACTCGAGAGTCTGAGCTTGCAACGGCTCTTGAGAGTGCCAAAGCCGCTAAGGCCGAAGCCTACAAGGCCCTCTAGGAGATTGAGGCGGTGAAGAAAATAGCAGCGGGTAAGGCATTTTTCATGCAAAGTAAGCATGTGAGTGTTAATTACCTGTTGCTTACCCGAATTCGGAGCTCTCTAGGAGCGTTCACAGATCCTCCTCGCAGCGTGTCCGATGCTGCCGCATTCTACCGGGCCGAGGAGGGGAGCCCGACGGAGAAGGTCTTTTGGTCTCAGTATGCTGAGGTCGGACATCTGGTGCCCCTTAGCGACCAGCTGAAGCCGCTGGTCGAGCTCCATAACGCGGCCGAACAGGCCATGAAGGGCGTCATAGTTTGGTTGTGGCCTAAGGAGGCCATGCCTGGGAGCTACTTCGGCCTGGTGTGGCGACTGGTGGATGTGTGCCCGTGGGTTGAAGTCATCAAGCATTCCGCTTGTATTGAGGGTGCCCGTCGGGCCCTTGCCCGCGCAAAGGTGCACTGGGGCAAGATGGATGCCCAGAAGCTCGTGACGGACCCGCCACCAGAGGGCAAGGAGCATCGCACGCCCGAGATGTATTATAAGAATGTGCTGAAGGGCGCCCGCACTATTGCGGGTGAGTGCTCCAAAGATGTAATATTTGAGTAGACTCGCATTTTGTTATCCTGTGTGCTGAAAACTTAGTTCATATGCGCTAAGCAATGCTTGTTAATTTAAAATATTACCTTCTGTGCGGCTGTTTATCAAATCTGAGAGATGGCAAGTCGTCGGCTTCAGCCCCCATGCCACGAGTGTTGGGGTGTTCGGGATAAATTTGAGCGCTCTTGTTCCCATTTTTGGGTCCATCTAGGGAGGCGTTCAACACAGCGAACAAGGCAACCGGACTAATAATGCTTGAACACTCTCACTTAGCCATAGAATTCTATAATTTTAAATTTCGGCGAAGCCCGTAGTCTTCGGAAGGCCGAATTTGGGGCGCTATCCACGCCTTGGCCGGACAGTATCCGGCTCCTCGCTCGACGCGGCATAAGTCTTTAAGGACTCGCAGAAAACCTCTCGAACAGCGACCGGCTCTCGCCTCATCATGACGGTCAGTTTTAGCTTTCTCCACTGAGGCGTTAACCCAGCTCAACTGGGGCGCAATCGCAGTGGTTCTCCCAGTGCTACCTTAGCCAATATAACGGAACATAAGGTACCAAAACATGGGAGCCGGGCAAACCCAACTATTGACCCAAGACATGATTCGGAGCCGATGCATATAGTGCTATAAGTTCGGGGTGCCGCACTTGTGAAAGTGTTCAGACTCATCACACCATAATGCGGGAAACATAAGCCCCTAGTGTATATTAGCCGTACCAAAGTGTATGGATGCAATATGCCGTGAATGAACATATGTATGAAAAAGAAATGCAATTATAAGCAAAAAGGTGCGGCATTGTTTTATTCAATAAGTGCTGCTACGAATGCAGAACGATACAAATAGTGTGATAAGCAAGGTATGGGACTGTTAAACATGTCCCCCTCCAGGGGTAGGCTGCAGATTGGTGTATAAAAATGCTCGTAATGGAGACCACCTGTATATTCCTTGTAGCCTCTATCCTTCCCTGGCTGTTGCATCATGAGTTCGGCAGGTCTGCTGCCGGACAGGGCCTCTGACAAACGGAGTCCTGTGGGTAAAAAATAAAAGGTAAAAAGAAAAGAAAAAAGAACGACACACTTGAGAGCCCCTGGTGTGGTTGAGCCGCAGTCTGGGTTTATCGTGGTCGTGCCCCTCTCCCCATGCCCATGGTATCTTCAGAGCTTAATGGTGTACGCGAAGGACCTGCTTTGACGTTTCGCAGGAGCTGGGGTTGGGGCCGCACTGCTACGCGTGCTCGGAACGTGCCAGGTGGTCTTGTTGTAAGTTACTCCGGGCGCGCTTAGCTGTGTCCGGCCGCTTAACGGCCGGACTCGAGAATTGCCTTAAGAGGCTGCATTGCACTTCTACCGCGAGAGCTGCTGTATGTTCCTCCGTGCGGAGAGAACGTTCAGTGTTTCCATTGACTGTGATGACTCCTCGAGGGCCTGGCATCTTGAGCTTGAGGTATGCGTAGTGTGGCACCGCATTGAACTTTGCAAACACGGTACGCCCGAGCAAGGCATGATAGCCGCTGCGGAATGGGACTATGTCGAAGATTAACTCCTCGCTTCGGAAGTTATCCGGGGATCCGAAGACCACTTCCAGTGTAATTGAGCCTGTACAATTGGCTTCTACACCTGGTATGACGCCTTTAAAGGTCGTTTTGGTAGGTTTAATCCTTGAGGGGTATATGCCCATTTTGCACACTGTATCCTGGTAAAGCAGGTTCAGACTGCTGCCGCCGTCCATTAGGACTCTGGTTAGGTGAAATCCATCGACGATTGGGTCTAAGACCAGTGCGGCGAACCCGCCGTGGCGGATGCTGGTGGGGTGGTCCCTTCAGTCAAAAGTGATCGGGCAGGAGGACCATGGATTGAACTTCGGGGCAACTGGCTCCATCGCGTAGACATCCCTGAGTGCACGCTTCCGCTCCCTTTTGGGTATGTGCGTTGCGTATATCATGTTCACTGTCCGCACCTGTGGGGGGAAACCCTTCTGTCCTCTATTGTTTGGTGGTTTGGTCTTGTCCTCGTCATCGCTATGCAGCCCCTTGTCATTGTTTTCGGCAATTAACTTGCCTGCCTACTTGAATACCCAACAGTCCATGTTGGTATGGTTAGCTGGCTTTTCGGGGGTGCCGTGTATTTGGCACAAGCGGTCGAGTATTCGGTCCAAATTGGACGGACCGGGGGGTTGGTCGTTTGAATGGCTTCCCAACCGTCGTCCGCATCCCAACCGTCCTGACCGCAGTCCGGCCAGGGCTCTCCTGATAACGAGAGATATTTTAGCGAACTCAAGATGTCGTCGAAAGGTGAGTGTTGAAAGATGTCCGCTGCGGTGAACTCCATGATCGGCGCCCAATCGGATTCGATCGGGGCGGGCGCGGGAGGTTCGGAGTCCGGCGAGGAGTCCGGCACCTCGGAGTCACGAGCTTTATGAGGGACAAAGTCAGTGTTCGGCTCTATCGCCGTAGAGGTTGCAGCCCCCGAGGCGGTGTCTAGGCAGTCGTCCTCGATCTGCGGAGCTGGCTCCGAATTGAAGATCGGAGCGGTTTCGAGTGCGGCCTCCAAGGTACTATCCGGCTGCAGAGCTAAATCATGCTCGCGCGACAGTGCGGCACACTCGGCTTTGGCTCGAATCCATCGAGGATCAAGTCCCCGCGGATGTCAGCCGTGAAGTTCAAACTTCCAAATCTGACCTGACGGCTAGGGGCGTAGCTTTCGATCTGCTCCAGTTGGCCAAGCGAATTGGCCCGCAGTACAAAGCCGCCGAATACGAAGATCTGTCCGGGGAGAAAGGTCTCACCCTGGACTGCGTCGTTGATGATGATTGAAGAAGCCATCAAGCCTATCGGTGACGACACAAAGGAACTCTCAATGAAAGCACCAATGTCGGTGTCAAAACCGGCGGATCTCGGGTAGGGGGTCCCGAACTGTGCGTCTAGGCGGATGGTAACAGGAGACAAGGGACACGATGTTTTACCCAGGTTCGGGCCCTCTTGATGGAGGTAAAACCCTACGTCCTGCTTGATTAATATTGATGATATGTGTTACAAGAGTGGATCTACCACGAGATCAAGGAGTCTAAACCCTAGAAGCTAGCCTATGGTGTCATTGTTGTTCATCCTATGGACTACAGCCATCCGGTTTATATAGACACTGGAGAGGGCTAGGGTTACACAGAGTCGGTTACAAAGGTAGGAAATCTACATATCCGTATCGCAAGCTTGCCTTCCACGCCAAGGAAAGTCCCATCCGGACACGGGACGAAGTCTTCAATCTTGTATCTTCATAGTCTTGGAGTCCGGTCGATGATGATAGTTCGGCTATCCGGACACCCCCTAGTCTGGAACTCCCTCACCGGGTTTTGTCACAATTATTGTCATAGAAGTGTCATAAGTATAAAAGAAAAAAAATCATTCGGCCCAAAATGTCACGGATGTGTCTTTTTTTTGTAGTGCACTGATATAGATGACTCTAAGTCTCAATCTGGATACATATTGAAAGTGGGAGCAATTAGCTAGAGTAGCTCCATGCAGCATTGTAGACATAGAATATTTGCAAAATACATACGGCTCTGATTATGACAGACACATTGACTAAAACTTCTCTCACGAGCAAAACATGATCACACCTTAGTACTCTTTGTGTGCTAATCACATAGAGATGTGAACTAGATTATTGACTCTAGTAAACCCTTTGGGTGTTGGTCACATGGCGATGCAAACTATGGGTGTTAATCACATACAGATGTGAACTATTGGTGTGAAATCACATGGCGATGTGAACTAGATTATTGACTCTAGTGCAAGTGGGAGACTGAAGGAAATATGCCCTAGAGGCAATAATAAAGTTATTATTTATTTCCTGAATTCATGATAAATGTTTATTGTTCATGCTAGAATTGTATTAACTGGAAACTTAGTACATGTGTGAATACATAGACAAAACATCTAGTCCCTCGTATGCCTCTACTTAACTAGCTCATTAATCAAAGATGGTTATGTTTCCTAACCATAGACATGTGTTGTCATTTGATAAACGGGGTCACATCATTAGAAGAATGATGTGATGTACATGACCCATCCATTAGCTTAGCATTATGATCGTTACAGTTTCATTGCTACTGCTTTCTTCATGACTTATACAAGTTCTCACACTATGAGATTATGCAACTCACGAATACCGGAAGAACACTTTGTGTGCTACCAAACATCCCAACGTAACTAGGTGATTATAAAGGTGCTCTACGGGTGTCTCCGAAGGTGTTTGTTGGGTTGTCATAGATCGAGATTAGGATTTGTCACTCTGTGTTTCAGAGAGGTATCTCTGGGCCCTCTTGGTAATACTCGGCACTATAAGCCTTGCAAGCATTGTGACTAATGAGTTAGTTGCAGGATGAAGTATTACGGAACGAGTAAAAAGACTTGCCGGTAACGAGATTGAACTAGGTATTGAGATACGAACGATCGAATCTCGGGCAAGTAACATACCAATGACAAAGGGAACAATGTATGTTGTTATGCGGTTTGACCGATAAAGATCTTCACAGAATATGTAGGAACCAATATGAGCATCCAGGTTCCGCTATTGGTTATTAACCGGATACGTGTCTCGGTCATGTCTACATAGTTCTCGAACCCATAGGGTCCGCACGCTTAACATTCGATGACGATTGGTATTATGAGTTTATGTGATTTGATGTACCGAAGGTTGTTCGGAGTCCCGGATGAGATCATGGACATGACGAGGAGTCTCGAAATGGCCGAGACATAAAGATTGATATATTGGAAGGTTATATTCGGACATCGGAATGGTTCTGAAGTGTATCGGGTATTTTCTGAAGTACCGGGAGGTTATCGGAACCCCCCGGGGAGTCAATGGGCCTTATTGGGCCCTAGTGGAGGGAGGAGAGATCAGCTAAGAGGTGGGGCGCCCCCCCCTAGGCCCAAACCAAATTGGTTTAGGGTTTGGGGGGCCGGCCCCCTTTCCTTCTCTTTTCCTCCTCCTTCCTTCTTCCCTTACTTGGACTAGGAAAGGGGGGAGTCAAACCTACAACTAAGCAAAACTATAAGGGAAAACAAAAACTACTTAGTGAAGAACGAAAACAAGCACACATGAGAATACCAACCCCACGCTATTGCTCCCCAGCAACGGCGCCAGAAAAGAGCTTGATAATCCCCAAGTGCAGGGAATCATCGTAGCAATTCCCAAAGGTGGAAGTGATAAGCATGGAGTGTCGAACCCACAAGGAGTTAAAGGAAAGATCAATATTCTCTCAAGTCCTATCTGCCACTGATATGACTCTACGTACACCGAACGTTTGCTTCCAACTAGAAGCGAGAAGTAAACTATGTTGTGGGTATCAAGAGGATAACTTTGTATGATATCGGAGAGCTAAGATATAAAAGTAGGTGTTGTTATCATAAAGTTAGAATATATTACTAAATATTATAAATAGCGAGTGTGGAATAATGATGGGTCGGTGTGCGGAATTATCCTAGGCAATTGTTAACAAGACCGGTAATCACTATTGCAATTTCATATGAGGGAGAGGCATAAACTAACATGCTTTATCTTCTTGGATCATATGCACTTATGATTGGAACTCTAGCAAGCATCCGCAACTACTAAAGATCATTAAGGTAAAACCCAACCATAGCATTAACATATCAAGTCCCCTTTATCCCATACGCAACAACCCCCTTACTCGGGTTTATACTTCCGTCACTCAAGCAACCCATGATAAGCGAATCATGAACATATTGCAACACCCTACAGCGGGAATCCCTCACGCTTGCGCGACACAGGAGGCACAATAGGACAGCACCAAAATAAAGCATACAACTCATACCAATCTAGATCATCAATCAACCAAAAGACAAAGGATATCTACTCAAAACATCATAGGATGGCAACACATCATTGGATCATAATATGTGGCATAAAGCACCATGTTCAAGTAGGGATTACAGCAGGGTGCGGGAGAGTTGACCGCGTAAAAGAGATGAGGATGGTGATGATGATGGTGATGTTGATGAAGACGATCACCGCCGCGATGATTCCCCTCCCGATGGCACTCCGGCGCCACCGAGATAGAGGAGGAGAGGTTCTCCCCCTTGTGCTCCCTCCTCCATGGCCTCCCCCTGGATGGGGAGAGGTTATTCCTCTGGTCCTTGGCCTTCATGGCGATGATGGCCCCTCCAGGTTCCTCCTCCATGGCCTCCAGTGATGATGGCCCCCTCCGGCAGGGTGCCAGAGAGGGTCTAGATTGATTTCTCGTGGCTACAGAGGCTTGCGGTGGCAGAACTTCCGATCTAGGTTAATTTCTGGAGGTTTGGGCATTTATAGGAGAGGTTGGCATCGAGGACAAGTCAGGGGGGCCCACGGGTAGTCCACGAGGAACAGGGGCGCGCCCCCCACCCTCGTGGAGCCTGCGGGACTCCCCTCCGGTAGATTTTTATTCCAGTATTTTTTATAATTTCCCAAGAAACCTCTGTTGATTTTCAACGCATTCCGAGAACTTTTATTTCTACACAAAAGAAACACCACGGTAGTTCTGCTGAAAACAATGTCAGTCCGGGTTAGTTCTAATCAAATCATACCAAAATCATGTGGAAATATTATAAACATGGCATGAATACTTAATAAATTATAGATACGTTGGAGACGTATCAGGCGCCGCCCCCTTCCCCTAGTCCAATTCGGACCCATGGGGGGCGCGCCACCTCCCCTTTGGCCTACCTCCCCCTTTACCATATGGCCCAATAAGGCCCATTACTTCTCCCGGTGAATTCCCGTAACTCCCCGGTACTCTGAAAAATACCTGAATCACTCGGAACCTTTCCGATGTCCGAATATAGCCTTCCAATATATGAATCTTTACGTCTCGACCATTTCGAGACTCCTCATCACATCCGTAATCTCATCCGAGACTCCGAACAAACTTCGGTCATCAAAACACATAACTCATAATACAAATCATCATCGAATGTTAAGCGTGCGGACCCTACGGGTTCGAGAACTATGTAGACATGACAGAGACACATCTCCAATCAATAACCAATAGTGGAACTTGGATGCTCATATTGGCTCCTACATATTCTACGAAGATCTTTATCGGTCAAACCGCATAACAACATACGTTGTTCCCTTTGTCATCGGTACGTTACTTGCCCGAGATTCGATCGTCGGTATCATCATACCTAGTTCAATCTCATTACTGGCAAGTCTCTTTACTCGTGCCATAATGCTTCATCCCGCAACTAACTCATTAATCACATTGCTTGCAAGGCTTATAGTGATGAGCATTACCGAGAGGGCCCAGAGATACCTCTCCGATACACGGAGTGACAAATCATAATCTCGATCTATGCCAACCAAACAAACACCTTCGGAGACACATGTAGAGCATATTTATAATCACCCAGTTACGTTGTGACATTTGATAGCACACAAGGTGTTCCTCCGGTATTCGGGAGTTGCATAATCTCATAGTCCGAGGAACGTGTATAAGTCATGAAGATAGCAGTAGCAATGAAACCGTGACGACCATAATGCTAAGCTAACGGATGGGTCTTGTCCATCACATCATTCTCCTAATGATGTGATCCCGTTCATCAAATGACAACACATGTCTATGGTTAGGAAACATAACCATCTTTGATTAACGAGCTAGTCAAGTAGAGGCATACTAGGGATACTATGTTTTGTCTATGTATTCACACATGTACTAAGTTTCCGGTTAATACAATTCTAGCATGAATAATAAACATTTATCATGATATAAGGAAATATAAATAACAACTTTATTATTGCCTCTAGGGCATATTTCCTTCAACATTACCATTAGACAGGAAAGAAAACGAAATAAAAGCTTAAAAATTGAAGTTATCTAAGGAAAAAAATTGAATTGGTTGCATTGGTATTACCTTTTAAGAATAATGATAATGAAATAAATTTGACAAAATTTACACACAATTTGTACAAAAATTGTGGTTTTTATAATATGTAAAAATTAGAATATAATAGTGGAATTTTGGACAAAGTAAGTTTCCTAATAAGGAATGAATTAGTGACATTAGTGTTACCCTTAAAGAAGAAAGAAAAGGAAACGAAAACTAAAAAAACAAAATAATGATGTTTTCCAACGGAGAATGAATTAGTGGCACTGGTATTATGCTTACAAAGAAACTAAATAAAATAACAAATATTGACAAAATTGTGCACAATTTAAAAAATCAAAATCAAAATAATGAAGTTTCCTAAGAAATAATGGAATTTCGAATGTAATAGTGGAATACGATAGTTGAAATCGATGTTCAAATCTAGTATGGAAAAACTTTCATGGTTGAGGTGGGGCAGGAAGATATCTTCTTGCCAATGTCAAGGGGGTTCTATAGGGCAGAAAAAATTGAAGGCTGATATTATATCGATTCCGTGTTTACGCACAAGCCCATCAGCTTGCATATCCATATGAAGCGTGTTCCATATGGCATATGGGGATCACAAATATGGAAACCTTGCTAGAGTTGTTCTTAGAGTTGGTTCTAGGTTCTTCTCATTTCATTTACTTTTCTTTCCTTTGTTGTAAAACTATTGATTGTTTCTTTAATAAAAATCAATGGTGAGCCTTTTTTGTTTCCAAAAAAAGTTCTATCGAAGCTGAGGAAATTAGGTATGGGACCGACTAGATGTCAGTAGACTGAAAAGTATATTTGGCCCAATCACTTTTTTGTGTGGAGTTCACCGTCTCCACAACCTTCGTCAATGTCCGCTACTCTAATCTCAGGATTACCAGCTCCATATGCACATATGCATCTTTAGTTTAGCTGCTTTGCTTAGTGCTAAGAACAATAGAAATTCCAGTTGACAACCTAGCTCAATAGGGTAGCGTTGTACACCAGCCAGCTTTCTATCCGGACCACGCTAGCTATACACATTCAGATTTCATTGTGAATTTTTATTCTTAACACAGAAGGTCAACCTCATGTAGACAATCAGCTAGCCCATGTACAAACTAACAGCTTGTACCGAATCAATGTAGTAAATTTGCAACTAGATCAATGTAGTAAATCTGCATTGACTATTAAAAGTAATACATATATACTTCAGCTTCATTCAAGAGTTCAAACTTACGATTAGGGGAACATATAATATACATGAATATATAAATATATAATAGTGAAACTTCTGCAAAAAAAAGTCTTCCACGGAGGATTGGATTAGTGACATTAGTATTACTCTTAAATAAGTAATAATAATTCACACAGAGATGCACTTTTTGCAATATGCAAGACTAAATACTGGATTTGTTTTCTGGAAAATAGAAGTGTTGTAAGAATGAATTAGTGACATCGGTATTTTATACATGCATCTCCACTTCTAAAAATAAAAAATAATTAAGGTTTCCAAGAAAGAATGAATTAGTGGCATTGGTATTACCCTTTAAGAAAATGGAAATAAAAATGAAATAAAAACTGACAAAATTTGTACACAACAGAAATTATGCTTTTTTATAATATGCAAGAATAAGAATATAATAGTGGAGTTTTGAAAAAACAAAATGTAGTGGAGTTTCGAATAATAATAATAATAATAATAATAATAATAATAATAATAATAATAATAATAATAATAATAATAATAATCTTTTCTAATGAAGAATGACTTGGTTGCATTTGTATTGCCCCTTCAGAAGAAACAAAATGAAAAAAAGACAAAATTTTCAAAAAAAAAATACACAAAAATTGCGCTTTTCTATAATAAGTGAGAATGGGTATATAATAGTGGCATTACGGGAAAAATAAGTTTCATAAGAAGGAACGAATTAGTGGTATTGGCATTACCCTTAAAGAAGAAAGAAAATGAAACAAAAACAGAAAACAAAATAATGAAGTTTTCAAAGAAAGAATAATTAGTGTTATTAGTATTACCCTTTAATAAGAATGAAAATGAAAAAGAAATAAAACAAATGAAGAATTTTTTTGCTCATAATTTACATAGGAATGACTATTTTTTATAATACAGAAAAATAGGAATACAATAGTGGAACTTCATAAAAAGTAAGTTTCATAAGAAGAAATGAATTAGTGGCATTGATATTACCTTGAAAGAAGAAAGAAAATGAAACAAAAAGAAAAACAAAAAATAACGAAGAATGAATTAGTGGCATTGGTATTACCTTCACGAAGAATGAAAATGAAAAAGGATGACAAAATTTGCACACAATTTACACAAAAACTGCGCCTTTTACAATATGCGAGAAAAAAAATGATAGTGAAATTTCAAAAAATAAATCCTAAGAAGGGATGAGTTAGTGGCATTGATATTACCATTAAACAAGAAAGAAAATGAAGCAGGAACCAAATAATGAAGTTTTCCTAGAAAAAATGAATTAATGGCATCGGTACGCTATTACCCTTTAAGAATAAGGAAAATGAAAAATAAAATAAAATTAATAATTACAAAACTTGCAAACGATTAATTTTCTTTGTTTTTTATAATATGTAAAAATAAGAATATAATAGTGAAATTTCGGAAAAAAGTGAGTTTCTGAAGAAGGAAGGAATTATCGACATTGGTATTAATCTTAAAGAAGAAAGAAATTGAAACCAAAATTAAAAAACAAAATAATAAGTTTTCTAATGAAGAATGAATTAGTTGCATTGGTATTATCCTTTTAAAAAGAAACTAAATAAAAAATGACAAAATTTGTGCACAATTTTAAAATCAAAATAATGAAGTTTCCTAAGAAAGAACGAGTTAGTGGTATTGGTATTACTCCCTCTGATTCTATTTAGTTTGCATCTAATTTTTTCTATTTTTTCCCTTTTAGTTTGCACGCGAGCATTTTTATCCTAATTCTTCTCAAACTACTGCTGCTTTTGGGTTGTGCATGCGGATGCATTAACTAGTTGCAAGAAAGAGTATTTTTTGACAAAGCTGGCCCCTTATAGTAACTTCAAGCACGTTTGGCCCCTGGCCGAAACTAATAGCAAATCTGGCCCCTAGGGTCGGCGCCAACGTGCAGGGCACCATATACGCACATCTCGGCTCCATTCTGTATGGCGCCGAACTAGTGGGCCCAACAGCTGCCCGTCAAGCCGAACGGATGGCAAAACCGGAGACGTGGCATATTCGGCGCCACGGTGTTGAGCGCCAATGTGCGGCGCCATGCTACTTGGCGCTGAGATTCGGTGCCATAGTGAGCGGTGCCGTCATCCTTAGAAGAAACCAACGCTCTTGTTTGCATCATTCTGGATGCCTCCTGGATTCGGACGACTACTGGCGCCGAAGTGTTTGGTCTAGGCACCGCGTAACCTGGCGCCGTCGTTATTCATTTCGGCGCTACGTTCCCTAGCGCCGACCTGCTCAATCTCGGCGCCAATCTCATTGGCGCTGAAGCACCCAGCTGATAGAAAATTTGGCCATCACCTCCACTCATTTTGTAGCCAACCCTGAAACATAACAACAGCAGATATATAACATCTCAAATCTCAGCACAACACATCATAGCTCAACAACAAAAGCCATCACAATACAGCGCAACACTAAAATGTTTAACAAACATCATCACAAAGAGTCCAAACATAAGAGAAATGACCATAATGTCACACATACTTAGTTCATAGACATAAAAGGTCTCGAAACAAAAGCAACAGTACACAGTACACAGTACACAGTACACATTACACATAGTCAGGGCTTTCTTTTTGGTAGCGCTGCTCTCTTTCTGAGGGCATTTGAACCGGGGGTGGTCCTGTTCACAAGTATATGCTGCCTAGTTGTCCTACGAAGCTGAGTAGGCTGAGTCGGCTCCGGTGCTTCGAAGCATTGCGACAATATCGTCTGATCATCTATGGAGTTGCCTGCCTCGTCGTTCATATAGAGATGACTAGAAGATGTGGATGATGGTTGCACATTAGCCAAGTCTGTAGCAGCAGCCCGACATGCAATCCTAGCAATGAGGCGACGAGACCAGTGGACCATTTTCTACAAAAAACAACATATAGTTACCTCAAGGAAATATAATGTAAAGAATTATGTACATCATGGATAGTTCACCTCGAGGCATTCATGTAGAGTAGATTCGGCTTGTGGAGTTCCTAGATACACTCGCAGAGCGTTGCCAGCTTCGTTAATCCCTTGTAGGAGCTCCCTAGCCTGCAAAAAAAGGAAATCTCAAAGATAATGACCTACACATAAGATGTATTGAGAGTCGGTTTATTAGGAGGAAGTATTATTACCATGCGGTCTCGCACAGGCCCATGCTGGATGTGTCTACCACCCAAGCGCACGTTATCATCATACTCATTCCCTTCATCGCCGTCCGAAGGCTCATCCAAGCAGTCAACATTAGTCCACCTAGTCTTTAGATGCACTCAAGTCACCCCGTGTAGCCAACTAAGATGCTCTCCATAAGAAGACTCACGATGCATTTGCATGTTGATGCCTGGATTGTCTTCAAACTTATTCCAGACTTTCAATATACTCTTGGTGCTTGCACCTCCAGTCACTAATTCTCTCGTTCTTTTGCCGATCAAGCCTAACAGCACACAGTAAAAAGAGAGTAGTTCATCATGAGCATATATTGTGAAAGACGAATAATAATCACTAGGTTTCACGGGATTACTTGTGCAACTCAATAGACGTCGATATAGTCTCCGGTGGTGATAGTTGAAGCCTCCCAAACTGCCTCGTCACTCGGTGTGGTAGGTGGAACTCCACGGCATAGAAGCAAATGAGTGGGCATCTCACACTCCACATCGATTCGTCTTGGGTGCATACGACATTAAGTTGAAAGTCAATCTGGTCATATGGCAGCCATTGCACCTATCATCAAAGTCAAATTTTGTTGCTTGGATTACAAAAGAGCACATCAGAATAAAGAATAAATGATGAAAGTAATCTTGTTGTGAACTCACATGCGAAGGTAACAAACAGTCAAGCTCGTTGGTGTAAGACATGTATAGATCTTCCGTCTTCCCCCAATTGGTCCTCACATCATCCCAACAATGCATGACAGTAGGCAAGCGATCCGGCTCATCATATCCCAGTCACGACACGTTCGGCTTATGGGTCGGCCGACCGGAAGTCTCTCCCACGGCCATATCTGGAAGAGCAGCACAAAACCACCAATGTTGGACGTACCAGAACTCCTCCTGCAAGCCTCATCCAGTTGTCAGTATAGGAAAGCCAGCCCCGCTGAGCCCCAACTATACCTCCCTGCCTCGTCCCAGTCTCGTAGTAGAGGGAGAAACATCCAAGAAGCAGAGCTATCCCCGGAGTCCGCGAAGAGCACAGTTCCGAAGACGTAGAGAACATAAGCCCGGGCATAGCGCTCAATAGTAGGTTCATCAGCTCCATCTGGTAGCTCGTGAAAGTGTTGTTGGAGCCAAGTGAACTTCAGCCCACCTGTCTTTGAACCCTTTTTATCTGGCATAGGATCTGGTGGCCTAACTCCAAGAAGCTCCTCAACCATGTCCTGGTATTTTCCAGACTCTATTTTTCCAGTCACGGCCTCTCCTTTGATTGGCAAAGCAGTGATCATGGCCATGTCTTGAAGAGTGATAGTCATCTCCCCACACAGAAGAAGGAAGGAGTGTGTCTCCACATGCCACCGGTCAATAAGTGTTGTTAGGGCAGCGCCATTGTAGGTCGGCACCCCACGCCTGGCCATGGTCACAAAAGCAATGAGCTTCGCCCTTCGTATGTGAGGTGTGTACCTCTCATCGTACTTCATGATATCTTGTTTCACGGAATGGCCACGTATCCGTAGGGAATGGAGTTCCTGCATTTGTTATGAGAAAATTAGTACTCCTTGTGTGCTGAACAAAAAGGAATTGACATGAAAAATCAAAGCATACCGTGCCTTCGGTGATCATCCGACCTCGGTGCTCCTTCTCGTACTCCTCATCAAGTAGACGGTAATGAACCGCCATCCTGCAAAGACAAGGTATAAACTGAAATGAGATCATACATGCCAAATGAAAACTTATAAGCTCTAATATAATAAATATGTTTGACAAATGTAATAACCTGAGTTTTTCTGCCTAGTACTTCTGCCAATCTCCCAACTACCTTGGGACGACGGTGGGCACCTCTATAATGTCTAGTGCCTCGCGGACGCTTAGGACCTATCCCCCTACCGCTTGATGAAGGGTTAGCAGCTACAGATTCAGCGATTACTTTGTCTGCGGCCTTTTGTTTCTTGCGTGCCTCACAACTGAACTTCTTTGTGTTCTTGTGACCTTCCTCACCACATGTAGAACAGCGGTTCTTCACAGTGTCCTCAACAAAATAATCATCTTGCTGCGGCTGCGGTCGCGGTCGCTTCAAGGTTATCTTCCACCAACCACCCGAGGTCTTCCTAGCTCTGACCTTCCAAGGACAATCTTCCTTCTCACACATCACAAGATAACGCTTGTTTTTGTTGGACTTGAATACTATGTATGGCTGATGATGTTTGACGGCATGCTCTTGTAGCCAGATCTACATGTGCAACATAGTCTTGAACTTCAAGCCTTCATATATCAAAGGTCGTCGCCGAGGTCGGTCTCATGCTTCCTCCTCGGTGACAGGATTAGGCGCTTACGGCCCAAACTCCCGCATGTTAGAGTCTGCTACGACTAGGTGTGCATCCCTAACATCTCTAAACTCTTGAATGTTCGAGTGAATTGCAGAAAACCACCACATTGAAGCCTAGGGTTGCAGAAAAGACTCTTCTACGATTTTGTGCCAGAAAACACTGATTTTGGTCCTAATCATTTGCAGAAAACACCTAACCGTCTGTTGGGGCATTTTAAGCACTATTATGACAGGTGGGGCCAAATTTTGAGGACGTGGCGTAATGCCCACGAGCTCACACCATCTGATGGTGCTACAGTGGCAACGCACACGCCGTCTCCGTTAAAACAACACGGGTCCCTTATCCACTTCATTCTCCCCCTTTCACCACTCTACTCTCCTCTGTCTATCTTTCTCCCCGTGCTCCATGGCGACAGCGAGCCCTGACGACAGCGGGGGAGTGGATGCTGCCGGCGGGGGAGTGGATGGACGCTGCAGCAGAGGGTTGCTTCCCCGCGGCAAATCTATCGAAGTGGAGGAGGTGTGCGGCAGCTCAAACCCTAGTCAGTACCCGAAGAGGAGAGCGTCGTCGCCATTGCTTGAGTACCGCGCCGCCGGTGCTCTTGCCCGTGCTGTGCAAGCTACTCTGACGGGTAGCCATCAATGAGCTTCTGCATTTGGTGGTGTTGAGTAAGTTCTCCCCCTCTTTTACTGTGGATTCTAGGGTTAGGGTTCAATTTCTCATAGTTCAATTGTTAGGCTTCGATTTGAATGAACTGTAGGTCATTATTGTTTGTAGTCTAACCTCTGATATGTATCCTATCAGTTAGATGAATTTGCTTCAGTGTATGAAGTTAACTTAATTTTCTCAGTGTACAAAAGGTTTTCAGTTTACTGAATATTGTTTAGTGTCCATAGTTAATTGAATATGCACTGTATATAGTGTATAGTGTACTAAGTTAACTGAATTTTCTCATTTGTAATATTTTACTGAATATGCACTGAATAGTTAACTGAACTTTTTTAGTGTTCAAAAGATTTCAGTTAACTGAATATGCACTGAATAGTTAACTGAATATTGAAACTGTATGTATGAACTTAACTAAATTTTTTAGTGTGATATTTAACTAAATATGCATTGAATAGTTAACTGAATATTGAAACTGTATGGATGAACTTAATTGAATTTTTTTAGTGTTCAAAGGATTTCAGTTAACTGAATATGTATTAGTTTCACCTAGTAATTTGTAATATTTATTTGTGCACTGTATATACTTCAGTTTGTTATTGATTTTAATTATTAGAAATGTATGCATAGAAATTAATGTGTAGCTTCTTTCCTTTGTAGTTTGTGTGATGATGTGTGGGAAGTTAGGCTCCACTTTCATGACATGGACAATTTTGAGAGGACCATGTGTGTTTTAGACATAACATTTCTGAATCTAATAGCACTAATAGAGACAGCAGGATATGGAGAGGATGACTACATGTACTTTTTTAGGGATGCTGGCTTGGGAATAGCTGGTTTGGAAGAGATCTGTGATGATGACAAGGTCAATGAGATGCTAGACCACATTGCCAACAGAGATCAGACCATAGTTAATCTGATAGTAGTTAGGGGTAGTGAGCCCAGACCTGGAGATTTAAACATAGGCCATGTTTGTGAGCAGCAGGTCCCTATAGGCAGTGTTGGAGAGAGGACTGTGTATGACGTCAGTGATGAAGGTGTGGTGTACAAGTCACCATCCAAAAAAACAAGGAGAGTTGCACAAGTTGATGAGCAGGAGGCACAAGATATGGATAAAGGAAATGCAGGAGATGATGATTTGGAGCAAGAGGAGTTGGAAAGAACTATGGAGCTTAAGAGGAGGAATAAAATACAGAGGTATAAGAAGCATAAGAAGAGTGTTGAGAGGGTGGAGGCAGTTAAAAGAAAACTTCCTGTTTTACTAACTTAAGATGACTTTGACTTGGAGCAAGATGAGGATTTCATGGCTAGGATGGCTGAGATGAGGAGGCAGAGACAGGACCCATTTTTACACTTTGAAGGTGACACTGATGTTGAAGAACCTTATGAGCTAGAAGAAGAGGTAGTGAATGAGGAACATGGAGAGGATGAGGAGCATGGAGAGGATGAGGAAATTGAAGAGGAGGTGGTACCACAAGGGGAAAAGAGGAAGAAGTTGAAAGTAAGAAAGGGGCCAACTACTAGATCACATGCAAGTTTGGAGCAAAAATTTGAGGATGTTTGGGTGCCATCATCTGATGAGGATCCAAATCCTGGTGATTTGAATGAGGAGGATGATGATGGGGCAGTACCCCTAGCTTTTGTGCTTGGCAATAAGAGTAGGGCCAAAAAACCCAAACCAAGAATCTGGTATGCTGAGGATAGAGAGAGCCCAGAGATGTAGTTTGTGAAGAAGCTTTGTTTTGAAAGTCTTTACCAGTTTAGAAGGGCACTTCTCACATTCCACATAGCTCAAAACAGAAACTATCAGTTTCATAGGAACTGCAATGACAGAATCATAGCTATTTGCAGACATGAAGATTGCCCTTTTTTCATTGCAGCTTCTGTGTTGGCAAATGAGAGAACATTTTGCATTAGAAAGGCAAATTTTTTGCACACATGTCCAGCTGTAGCAGAGAGCACCAAGGTGACTACCAAGTGGGTCACACATCAGGTGTTAGAAGCAATAAGAACAGACTTGAACACATCAATAACTACAATAATGCAAAATCTGAAGAGCAAGTATGGAGTTGAGATCAGCACTCATATGGCCTACAGGGCTAAGAACAAAGCAGTTGAGATGGTGCAAGGAGATCAGAGGGGTCAGTATACCAGGATTAGGGATTATTTGCAGGTTGTCTTGGACATAAATCCAGGTAGTAGGTGCATTGTCACTACTAAGTTCTTGAAGGAGCATCCAAGCAAAAATCCAAGGTTCCATGGCCTATTCATCTATTTGAATGCTTGCAAGGAAGGATTTTTGAATGGATGTAGACCATTCATAGGTGATTACTTTACTTTGCAAGGAAGGATTTCTTAATGTTTAGTTTGCCTTGTTTCAATGCCTTGTTTCTGACTTGTGTTGTGTGCCATTGCAGGTGTGGATGGATGCTTCATCAAGCTGTCTACTGGCCAACAAATCCTGGCTGCCACAGGAAGGGATGGGAATAATAACATATATCCCGTTGCTTTTGCAGTTGTGGACAAAGAAGACACAAAAAGTTGGACTTGGTTTCTATCTGAACTGAAGACAGCAATTGGTGGAGAATCAGGGAGATTTGGTTATTACACCATAATCTCTGATAGACAGAAGGTAATTCCCATGTTTAGTTCATAATTGCTTAGTCCATAATTGCATAGTTCACAATTGCATAGTTCACAATTGCATAAGTAGTTGTTGGCCATATACATTGCTTAGTTTCTTAAGTAGTTGTTGGTCATATACATTGCTTAGGTACATAATTGCTTAGTTGTGATTATGGTGATTTCTCCAATCAGGGCCTTCTTAAAGCTGCAAACAATGTATTCCCCAACTGCCCACATAGATTCTGCCTTAGACACATCTATCAAAACTTTCAGACTGCTGGTTTTAGGGAGTCAGAATTAAAGAAGTACATGGATAAAGCTAGTTACTCTTATACTGAACATGACCATCTTGCTGCAATGGATGCTCTTAAAAGTGAGTGCAAGGCTGCTTGGGCTTGGCTTAACAAAGTTCCTAGAGCTGCTTGGGCTAGATTTGCAATGGACTTCAATTGCAAAACTGACCTAGTTGTCAACAATATTAGTGAGGTCTTTAACAAGATGATATTAGATGTGAGGGGAAAACCAATAAAGAGCATGATTGATGGAATCAGGACAAAGTTGATGGTTAGGTTCAATGGCAATAGGACTAAGACAGAGGTAGCCAAGTGGGATATATGCCCAACATATGTTGAGTTGCTTGAGGAAGCAAAGAAAAATTCTAGGAATTGTCAAGCATTGATGGCTGGGCCAAATATCTACCAAGTGACAAGAAATGAGAGAACTTATTCAGTTAACCTGCAGCATAGGACATGTGGGTGCAGGAAATGGGATATGACTGCACTCCCATGCAATCATGCAGTATCAGCTATCACCAAAGCCAAACTGAGGCCTGAAGACTTTGTACATGACTTTTTCAAAAAGCCAATGTATCTGGCAGCATACAGCCCCATCATATACCCTGTACCAGGACAAGATCTGTGCCCAATACCAATACCAGAGACATAGAACCTCCAGTGTTCAAGGATAAGCCAGGGAAGAAGCAAACCAAGAGGAGAAGGAGCCAGTTTGAGCCACCAGCACCCAAAGATACATCTAGGATGGCTTCAATTACATGCAGCAACTGCCAGCTTGTAGGTCACAGATACACATCATGCAAACAGACTCTAAAACCAGGCTTAGCAATGAGAAAGAACAAGCATTAGGTTTGTACAAGCATCACACATACACATCATTTTGTTTTCTAACACTTGAATGTATTAACTTGCTACAATTCTTATATGCAGTCTAGCAACACAGAGGAGGGTAGCACACAAGGAAGCAGGGCAGCTTCATCAACAACTCCAGCACCAAGGGGATCAACAAGTGGAGCACCAAGGGCAGCTTCTTCAACAACTCCAGCACCAAGGGCAGCTTCTTCAACTGCTCCAGCACCAAGGGCGGCTTCTTCAACAGCTCTAGCACCAAGGGCAGCTTCTTCAACTGCTCCAGCACCAAGGGCAGCTTCTTCAACTGTAGGTGCAGCAACAAGGGCAACCAGCTCAACTGCTGCCAGGAGAGCTTCCTGGAACCCACCAAGACAGAGAAAGCAACCCAGCAGGCTGAAAGACTATTTCTATGCTTCTGGGAATTGATGTTCAACCTTGATGATGATGTGATCTAGCTAAACTAGTAATTGCTAAGATCTATTTTGGCAACAACTTATGGTATTGTAATCTGGCTGAACTAGTAATTCCTATGTTTCATGATGATGTGATATGGTACTGTAATCTATGAATCTATGAATCTATATGATGCACTGTACTTGAGCCTCTCTATTTGTGTCAAGTTGGCTTGTTATTATAACCATTACAATGTTCAATAGTTTAGGCTAAACTAGTAATTGTTATATGATATGAGGCTAGGGGGCACCCTAGGGACATTTTGTCGATAAGCCGATGATATGAGGCTAGGGGGCACCCTAGGGTCATTTTGTCGATAAGTCGATGATATGAGGCTAGGGGTGACTCTAGGGTCATTCTGTCGATAAGTTGATGATATGAGGCTTGGGATCACCCTAGGATCATTTTGTCGATTCATCGATGAAATGAGGTTAGGGGTCACCCTAGGGTCATTTTTGTCGATAAGTCGATGAAATGAGGCTTGGGATCACCCTAGGGTCATTCTGTCGATAAGTCGATGAAATGAGGCTAGGGGTCACCCTAGGGTCATTCTGTCGATAAGTCGATGATATGAGGCTAGTGGTCACCCTAGGGTCATTCTGTTGATAAGTCGATGAAATGAGGCTAGGGGTCACCCTAGGGCCATTTTGTCGATAAGTCGATGATATGAGGCTAGGGGGCACCCTAGGGCCATTTTGTCGATAAGTCGATGATATGAGGCTAGGGGGCACCCTAGGGTCATTTTGTCGGTTCATCGATGAAATGAGGTTGGATAATAGTGCACTCACATTCAACAGCCCCAAATATCTTTTATCAAATTCTACTAAGCACTCACATTCATAAAGGTTCCTCAAGGTTGGATCCAACACCTGATCTCACAAAATACATACATAAAGGTTCAGAAATAGATACTAAAGTACTTAATAGATGATTATCATCTAGATTACAACACTGCTGGATCCAACACCATAGATCACAAATTCATCACTGAAGTACTTGGGTCACAAATTCATACTAAAGTACTTGATAGAAGATTATCATCTAGAAACTGATAGATGATAATCATACTAGAAGGCACCCTACTCATCTAAGATGGCCTTCACACCCTGAAGCTTCAACTTTATCTTTTCCTCGGACTTTTGAAGCTCAGAAATGTGATGCTGCAGTTTAAGCCTCTCCTGTCAGCCTCTCATTCTCCTTCAAATGATTGAACTTCAAGTTCCTAATCACATTGGCTTGAGCACCTGCCAGGTTCTTCAGAGTTTCATAGTTTTGCAGCATCTTCTTCTTCTCCTCTTCTGTCTTTGACAGTTGTGCCTTCAAGTTCCCCACTACAGTCTCAAGCTCAACAATCTTCACATCAACATATTCCTTCTGCTCCTTCTGATTCTTTAGCTCCACACCCCTCTGCTGCTGGGCATCCAAGAGGGAATTCACATCAGCATACAAACTGTCATAGTTCTCATGTAGTTTCTTCTTCTCCTCCTCTTTCTTTGACAGCTCTGCCTTCAAGTTGCCAACTATAGTTTCTAGCTCAGCAATCTTAACTTCAAGATATTGCTTCTGCTCCTTTTGATTGGCTAACTCCACACCCCTCTGCTGATGGGCATCCAAAAGAGCATTCACATCAGCATACAAACTGTCATAATTCTCCTGTAGTTTCTTCTTCTCTTCTGTGAGGTTGTGGATTGCAAATGAACTCTCTAGATTGTCATTGGTCCTAGCTGATTAATCTCCTCATACATATCCCATAGCTTGGCCAATGCCTTCTCCATTGAGTCTGGCCATTCAAAATCAATCCATTGAACTACTCCACAGTTTAGGCCTTCCTGTATTATAAACAATAAAAGAAATAATTAATTATGTTTCGGGTATCATCAAACCAACAGGTTCTGGTATCTAATATGTGCACTATTAAACAGAGGAGTAAAGCACACAAGTAAACAATGCCCACACAAGTAAACAAGTCATTAAGCACTGACCATAATAAACAAATACTACCATCCACTAATGAGAACACACTCCAACACAGTGGCTAAAGCAAATTAAACAAAGACAAAGCACTTAACCAAGCTTAACAACTTGAGACACAAAGGAGTTAGCACTGACCAATATAAACAATGTGTACATTCCACTAATGACAAGGCATGTCAGAACAAGCTAAACAAAGACCAAGCTAAAAAACTATTAACAGCTTCATAAACAAAGCATATTCAGTTAAATATCACACTAAAAAATTCAGTAGTTCATACATACAGTTTCAATATTCAGTTTAACTAAAAAAATATAAACAGCTTGATAAACAAAGCATTAAGCAAACAGCTTCCTTTACACAGGATGTGAATCATACCTTCTTAGCACATCCAGGGAACCTCTTGTCCGTGTGCATCCCTTCAAATGCAACAAAGCGCTCGGCCGGCTCATCGTGTTCACACAAAACATTCACATCTGCGTCAGTGCCATTGAAATTCGGATCGTGCATCGTAACAGGAAGCTGCGGGAGCAAGCAAAGAGAAGGCTAGGTTCAAATCGAGCTCAATGACAAAATCCCCATTTCACTAACCCTAACCCTAGCTCTAGCTATCTAATGAACTGACCTTGATGATGCCATCGTAGGAGGAGGAGATGTTCAGCACTGAATCCTCACTGGTCTCGTCGCTCCACGACACCATGGCACCGGGGAGCAGCATAACGGCGGTCGGCGGTGTGGCGGCGCCGGGGGAGAAGAACGGAGTGAGAACAGAGTGAGGAGAGGGCGAGGCAGAGGAGAGAGTGTGGGGAGAGAGCTGGATCGATCCAGTTTTTACCCACACGGCGGAGCAGTAGCGGCAGTCACGCCGTTAGACGGCGTCAGCTACCGGCCGTGACGCCACGTAGACGAAACAGGGCCCCACCTGTCATAATAGTGCTTAAAATGCCCCAACAGACGGTTAGGTGTTTTCTGCAAATGATTAGGACCAAAATCAGTGTTTTCTGGCACAAAATCGTAGAAGAGTCTTTTCTGCAACCCTAGGCTTCAATGTGGTGGTTTTCTGCAATTCACTATGAATGCTCTGATGTTTGCCCCATACCTTAATAAATGCATCGGTCTCCTCCTTGGTAAATTGGAACTCCGGACGGTCCTCGTCATAGTCAGACACAAAAGCTTGAGCATAACTCTCATCCTCAGGATTCTTTTCTCCAAATGTCTCTGGATCTCCATCAAGTTGGCTTGATGCCACGAGAGGTACACAAGGTGAGGATGGAAACATGATTTCAGGGACGTCAACAAACTGTTCGTCGGTCCCCTCGCCTTGAGAATTGTTTTCTTTCCCGATGAAAGCCGGCACCCCACCGCAATGGTTGTGAGGTGGTGTGTCATCTTTCCTAAAGATACTTCTCTCTCCACTACCTATGTTTGCAGCCTTGACTTTCTCCTCGATGATGGCATGTGTATCCGTTAAACCTATCACCGCAACACAAGGATTTTGAGTTAGTGTATCTTCGTTATCAACATTTGATGGTTGGCTTGGACCCACATCATAAGCGTCCGCATAACCAACAACATTTGATGGCTGGCTTGGACCTACTTCCATAACCGAGGGGTACTCATTCAGATCGATGAGAAGTTGAGGCCTCACAATACCGGTGACTTTGATGGAAACGACCACTAGAGATCTTATTTGGGACCCTTCAACAAGTTCCTTGTATAAATTTCACTCGTCAATGCCACAGATAGGTATCATCTGAGTAAACGAGCGAGAGCCACACCCAGCATCGTATCTTCCTTCTAAAGAAACATCATCACCAATGTCGTTCCACCCCAACAGTTCTCTAAGCTTCAAAGCAACCTCATTGAAACTAGGACTATGTGGAAAGAAAACAACTTGACTCGTTATGTCTACAAATTCTACACCACTGCTGGAGGAGGTCACACGCCCTCCATGATGAACATGAAGTATCTTTGAGTATGCCATCTATATTCATTTCAAAAAATACAACTTTACCCATTAGCGCACAAATTATACAACAAAATGCCGAAAACCGATAAAATGGACATATATTATATACGTAACCTAACATCTACATCACTTCATATATAGCAAATATCACATCCAAATCATATCAATTTCAGCAAAAATCAACTTAACCTAATATCATATTAACTGCATTTGTGCTGTGAGAAGGCCAGAAGATACCTTACGGTGGGTGGAGAAGAAGTCAGCCCCCGTTGTTGCGGAGGAGAAGGCCGGGAGGGTCTGGGCGGAGAGAGGATGAGGCGGACGGGCCGGACCTCAAGCGGCAAGGTTCGTCGCAGAGGGCCCAGTCGGTTTGCGCCGGTGCATGGTCCGGGGCGGGGGGCGTCGACGGCGACTGGCCTGGGCTGAGGGAGGCGACTGGCCGGGGCTGGGGGGAGGCGACTGGCCGGGGTCGACGGCGGCTACCTCGGCTGGCTGCGGCGGCTCGACTAGGTTCGATGAAAAGGATATGGGGAATTTCCCCACGGTGAATCGATTGGGGGGAGGGTAAAACCTATCCATAGTTCGGCGCCAGCAAGTATGGCGCCGAATATGCCACGTCGCCGGTTTCCCGTCCACTCGGTGTTACGGTGATATTCTTGGGCCCACTAGTTCGGCGCCACAATTGTTGGAGCCGAGATGTGCCTTGTTCTTTGGCGCCGACCCTGGGGTCCAGATTTGGAATTAGTTTCGGCCAGGGGCTAGACGTGCTTGAAGTCGCTGAAAGAGGCCAGTTTTATCAAAAAAATACCAAGAAAGAGGAAGGGCATGCACTGGTCGAGCTCCTGGACAGCGTGCATGCGGTGGCGTGGGGAACGAGGAGGAAGGAAGGCAGCCAATCAACTGGTTCGGAGTTACGACTGTGCAATAATTACAAGCATGCAGACAAAGACAGCTCAAACCCCATACCATGGGTCAAAATGTCCAGTTCTTGGTCGTGTAACTCTCCTTGGTATATGTGCTTGCTCTTAGACGCGAACTAAATAGAATCGAAGGCAGTACCCTTTAAGAAAATAAAAAAAATCTAAAATAAATAATGACAAAATTTGCGCACAATTACATAGAAATTGTGCTTAAAAATATGCGAGAATAAACACATATGATAGTGCGATTTTTTGTAACAAGAAGTACCCTATGAAAAAGAATAAACTAGTGGCATTTGTATTACCTTTAAAGAAGAGCGTAAAATAAAACTAAGACAAAATTTAAATAATAAAAATATTTAAGAATGAATGAATTAGTAGCATTGGTATTACCTTTTAAGAAGAATTGCCACACATTTTTGCACTGAAATGGCACTATATGCAAATATTAATCATATAGCAGTGCAATTTTGGCACATACTTGTATAGTACTCCCTCTGTTTCATAATATTTGTCGAGGTTTTAGTTCAAATTCATGACAGGAATTATGGAATGGAAGGAGTATTTGGGGGCATATATTTACACCCACTTAGCATCCTAAAAATACCCCACAGAAGAAAAAGAAATACAAACCAACTAATATAGAAAATAAAAAATAAGAGAAAAACAAATAGAAAGAGAAAAATAAAGGGAGAAAGGGAAGGCTGGGTCCCACCTGGTAATGGTCCTCGGCCAACTAAGGAATCAACCGACCCAAGTACTTCCTCCGTTTCTTTTTACTCCGCATATAAGATTTGGTCAAAGTCAAACTACACAAAGTTTGACCAAATTTATATAAATAAATATGAACATCTACAATACTAAAACTATACAGTATGAAAATACGTTTCATGGTGCATTTGATAATATTGATTTCATATTGTGAATGTTTATATTTTTTAATATAAAGTTAGTCAAACTCTAGAAAGCTTGACTTTGACTAAACCTTATATACGGAGTAAAAAGAAATGGACGGAGTATGTGGTCAGCCGATTTAACACGGCCCAAACACCTCAAAGAACAAATCGGGAAAAATGGCAACATGAATCACAAAGCAAGATCAACGGCACACAAATTCGACTGACCCAGAATAAAATTTCAAGGACTTACATGTAGCTAAATTGATTAGGTATGTAGGTTCTTCTCCGCTTTGACTCGGGTCAAAACAAATGTTGCCTATATTGACTCTTGTAAGTCGCACAGGCCTAGTTAAAAGACGACTCGTCGCTAATCGTTCCCATTTGTAAACACTTCTGATATAATGAAATTCATCGTCAAGCATCGACAATTTTTTCCACAATTGCTTTTCGCGTAACAATCTGGACCTTTTATTTCTTAATTGATACCGATTCTGACATAGAGAATAACTAATTTGCTAGTATTTGTTTTCTTCATGTTACTGTCATCTTCGGCTCACCATCCCTCATGAGGTCACGACTATGAGAAATTGAGAACTCTCTCTCCTTTCCTTCCCGCTAGAAGTTGCTACATGCTAAAAGGTTGTTTTCTTGAGCGAAAAGCTAAAATGTTCTTGGTTCAAATGCACTTGAAATCTCTAAGACATCATATATTTTACAAATATGAGTAAATTAGGGGTGCTCAAATAACACTTCCCACTTAGATCGTCACTGCCCCCTCTCCCCTACCATCTCAGTCTGAAGCCTAACTCTTCCAGTCTCGCATCCATCGTAGTATCTGCGTCAATTCCTGTCCACCTCGTCTCCGTCATCCTAGTCTCTGCGTCAATTCATGCCCCATCGATGGCGAAAACATCAAGGAAAGCTCAAAATAATTTCAGTTGCATGGATAATGGCATACCTTCCACAAAAACACGGACCATACATTTTCCCGTTCAAAGAGAACATATATGTGATCCACACAATTCTCACACACAGATATTGGATATGATATGTAGGAGCGCATAATTCCATTTCATATCGAAAACCACAAAGTAGAATTATAAAAAGAGATATCCTACTCATGACCCCAATCACCATACTGCAAGCTGATGGGAGACACCTCACCAACCTATGAAACACATTTACTCATCACCTTACACATGCATGCAAGAGTGCGTCCATATAAGCTAGCCCATATGTTGCACCGGCGACCTCACATCTTCTTCCAAGCCAGCCATGGATTCCCTCCTCTGGTTCGTGGAACTCCTCTCTCTCCTTTGCTTCTTCGTCTTCTACTACCGCCACCTCCAGTCCAAGAAAATAAGCAAGGCGGAGCCGACCGAATGGCCAATCCTCGGTCATATTTTCGGCATGGTCGCCAACCTGTCCCACTTCCATGACTGGGCCACCGGCATCCTGGCCGGCACCCGCTACAACTTCGAAGCGCGCGCGGGCATCACCGGCGTCCGCTTCTTCGTCACCTGCGACCCCGCCAACGTGCGCCACATCTTCACCTCCAACTTCACCAACTACCCCAAGGGCGAGGACTTCGCCGACATCTTCGACGTCTTCGGTGACGGCATCTTCAACGCCGACGGCGACTCCTGGCGCCGCCAGCGCGCCAAGTCCCAGCTCATCATGGCCGGCCCTCGCTTCCGCGCCTTCTCCGCGCGGTACAGCCGCGACAAGGTGGAGAGGAGCCTCCTGCCCTTCCTCGCCCACGCCGCCGACGCCGGGACAAGGACCCCCTGCGACCTACACGACGTGTTCCTGCGCCTGACGTTCGACATGACCTGCAACCTCGTCTTCGGCGTCGACCCCGGGTGCCTGCAGATCGGACTCCCCGTGGTGCCCTTCGCGCGCGCTATGGACGACGTGCTCGAGACGCTCTTCCTCCGCCACATCATCTCGCCGGCGTGCTGGAAGCTCATGTACCGCTATGAGCTCGGCACCGAGAGGAAGATGGCCGCGGCCCGTAGGACCATCGACCGCTTCGCCGCGGACACCATCGCCAAACGCAGGGCCGACCACAAGCTCCGACCCAACGAGGGCGTCACCGACTCGTCCGACATGCT
This sequence comes from Triticum aestivum, assembly GCF_018294505.1. Lineage (NCBI taxonomy): Eukaryota > Viridiplantae > Streptophyta > Magnoliopsida > Poales > Poaceae > Triticum > Triticum aestivum. Next base: position 633,388,194 of record NC_057804.1, on the reverse strand, counting down.
CTCGTCCTTCATCTGCAACGGTGACGCGAGCGAGTACAGCGACGACTTCCTGCGTGACACCACGGTGAACCTCCTGCTCGCCGGCCGGGACACCACCGGCGCCGCGCTCTCCTGGTTCTTCTACCTTCTCTCGAAGAACCCGCGCGTCGAGCAGAAGATCCTGGACGAGCTGGCGCCTATCGCTTCCCGGAAGAAGAAGAAGCTGGCCGGCGACGATGGGATGGTGGTGTTCGACGTGAGCGAGCTGAGCGGCATGGTGTACCTGCACGCGGCGCTGTGCGAGTGCCTGAGGCTGTACCCGTCCGTGCCCTTCGAGCACAAGGCGGCGGTGGCCGACGACGTGCTCCCCAGCGGGCACGAGATGAAGGCCGGCGACAAGATACTCATCTTCTCCTACTGCATGGCGAGGATGGAGGGCGTGTGGGGCAAGGACTGCATGGAGTTCAGGCCGGAGAGGTGGGTCACCGCCGACGGGAAGCTGAGGTACGAGCCGTCCTACAAGTTCATCTCCTTCAACGCCGGGCCCAGAACCTGCCTCGGCAAGGAGATGGCGTTCGTGCAGATGAAGACCGCCGCCGCCGCCGTGCTGTGGAACCTCGCAGTCGAGACCGTGCCGGGCCACGTCGTCGAGCCGAAGCTGTCCATCATTCTCCACATGAAGAACGGGCTCGCCGTCACGGTCAAGCGGAGGAACATCACTGGAGTGCATGGCTAGCTAGTACGTACGTGCGTGCCTAGTGCCTACACGTCTCGGCCGCAAGGTATACGGGGCGTACGTAGCTACGCGTAGCGGCCACGTAAGTACATGTATACGTATTTTATGTGTGCAAGAGTGCCATGTGTGCTTACTACTAGATGTGCGTTGTGACATGTGTGTAAGCTGTATGTATGTGTGCCCTAAATAGAAAATGGACGTATGGGCACCAGCTTGGATGCGTGATCTATACAGGTTGGCCTGATGCTTGTCCCCGCTGCACACTATATTTTCGCACGCGCTATATACATTTCTAGAAGTTATCATATGCCTGCTCACTTTCTTATTCGTTATGCATATCACACTTTTGTATGCTACATCCTTTTGCAACTAGCCGTGGCTAGAACGGGGAGAGCCAGACTTTGGAAGCAGCATTAATTCGGCAAACGGCCGGGGTCAGATATTCAGATAGGTATCCATGTCCCACATGCGTTTGTTGAATAATGTGCCACGCACAGGGAGTTGTATCAATCTATCCATATATGGTGTAATAGTAATATAGATCAGCACGCATGTGCTCCTACTAGCTAGGGGGCAGGAGCTAGAAAGAAGGAACTGTGCATGAATAATTCTACTTCTCCCCACAGATTATCTCCCCCCTCCAACCAATCAATAATTTTGCTGGTCATGTTTGCACAACTGCACTCCAATCAGCGGGAGTAGTAATACCCTGCTGTCTGCTCCCTTTGTTGCCGACGTTCGAATACTACTACATGAACTCCGACCATTCTCTGTGCTCCCGAATATTCGTACGTTCTCTGTGCATATAAGGCGCAATTCACAGGGATGGTGCTTTCATTCATGGACCAAATTGTTTGGAAGGTTTGCCCCCCGCCCCTTTCCCCCCCCCCCCCCCCCCCCCCCCCCCCCCCCCCAAAAAAAAGTCAAGTTCTTTGCTTGGTTGGCACTTCAAGATAGAGTTTGGACCGCAGATAAATTAGCCAAGAGAGGGTGGCCAAATTGTGGTTTGTGTCCACTTTGCAAGAGGGTGCAAGAAAGCGGGTCACCCCTATTCTTCAAGTGCCTCTACACTCTAAGGCTGTGGGCCTTGGTCATTGAAAAATTTCACATCTTCGAGTTGAACACCTCTTCGTGGCGATTGTCGGACTCCGTCGACGCTTGGTGGGCAAGCACTTGTGACGCCGGCACGCCAAACCGACAACCAAAAGCCTCCCTCTATTTTTCAGTCCAGTTATGTTACTGTATACTAGTACATGTTAATCTCACGACAAGTTATTAAATACTCCCTATGTAAACTTTTATAAGACGTTTCAAGTCACTAGTACCTTATAGGTAGTACTATCTATTTTTTTTTCTTCCACAATCTCGTCGGAAATTGTGTAGCCGCTGGATTCACCAGCTTGGTCCGTTGCCAAACATGGGAGTTTCTCTACCGTGTGACATGCATTATATTGCATACTAATGCAGCTTAAAATCTCAACACAAATAGATTTTGAGATGGTCAACCTTTTACATTGATACTTTTGTTTTTCTGCTTGTGCAGAGATAGTCCCATTTGACCGTCGGCTAAAATGGGCGCTTTCAGCTTTTCACCACCTTGGGCAGCCGTGTTTTCCCTATCAATCACTTGTCTTGATCAGTTGAGCGCTTGGTATCTTGTAGACTAGCTAGCTAGCTGAGCTAGCAGTAGCAACGGGTGATGCAGCAACATCATGACGGTGGAACTTTGGGCGGCACGCATGCAGCAACTGCACACGCACGCACAGCTGACAGAGGAAGCGCGGTGGAGTGGCGTGGCGGCTCTGGACGTCTATCTGGCGGTAGGTGACACGACGGCGTCAAGTACGGTGTAACTTTTGGAAGGACTAGCTAGGACGGGCGGGGGACCGATGGAGGCGCCTGGACGTACGTACACAGGATACAAGAATCCCAGCACGATCGGTCGATCTGTACGCACAGGCACTGTGCACGCACAGCCCAGCACGAGCGAGCGATGTGTTGTGTGGCGTACGTGTTCTGCATTGAACCTATAATTGATCCCACTTCACTGATGGCATCGGAGATCGGAGCATGCATAGCTGCTTCGTCTATCTGAAGGGAGATCACACACTTGACACGTGCGGTTCGTGATGTAAAATAGTGACAGTGCAGTGCAGCCGTGCAGGGAGAGGAGTTCCATCTAATTAATTACGGCTGATCGTCCGATCTACTAGTATTTCACACGGTTTACTTGCCTCGTCAGCGAGTGACAATAATACAGCACAGCGCAGCCGTGCGAAGCAGGGGGGCCTTCAGTTAAATACGACTACGACCGCTGCGACGGCGTACGTCTATCTTCGGCCGGTTCGCGGCCAAGCTTGTTCGCGGACGCTAGACGCTAACAATCAATTAAGATAAGTTGACGATCGAGGTTTCGTGTGGCAAGTCGTTTTCCGTGGTAACCACCACGAGATAACAGGATTGTAGATCGAGCTCAATTTTTTGGGGTGTAATTAAGTCTGGTTTTGGGAAGCGCATGGCCGAAGGAGGGGTTACGGGGCAAGCTGGTCGTGCCGGGGGTGTTGCTTTAGAGGGATGGTTGGGGTCAGCACACAACATATTGGTGGGAAAGGTTGAGAAGAGGGCGGGGCGGCGAAGAGGTCAGGGAAGTGCTGCCGGCTGCGGGTGGTTAGGCCGACGGTTAGGGTGATCTGGGAGGTGACTCGGAAAAAGATGGGCAATGACAGCGAGATCCTGGACATTGGGTGTCGATAGAAAAAGTATTACTTGCATAATATTTTTAAGTCGACTTGCATATAGCCGGTCCTTAATTTTGAACTAGCTTCTTGTTAAGTGGACTTACCTCTTTTTTCCTTGTTGTTCTTTGGACCGATTTTCATTTCAGTTTTCTTTTTATTATTTTTCAAAAAAATATGAAGTAAAAATTTTAATTTTCAAAAAGCAATATAAATTGTCCATAAATTTCAAAAAATGGTTCTAGTTCTGAAAAAATGTACATCAACTACCAAAAAAGTTGAAAGAAGTTACAAAATGTTCTCATACTAAAAAGATGCACAATGGCAGCGCGAACATCACTATTGGGTGGAGATGACAAAAAGGTGACTTATGCTTTCAGTCGACTTAAACATAGTCGGTCCCTACTTTTGAACTAGCTTCTTCTTAAGTTGACTTACATTTTTTTCCCTGTTGTTTTCTGTACAGATTTTCATTTTGGTTTCATTTTTTTTAAATGTTTATTTTTTTATTGAAAATATAAAAATTATTTGCAAATTTCAAAAATTGTTCCAATTTCTAAACAATGTACATAAATCTCGAACAATGTTTAAGAAATGTTCACAAAAGATCTATAAAGTTTTGACGTAATAAAATTATGCTTTTGTATAAATGAAATATTTTTATATTCCTGAAAATGAAAACAACTTTACAAAAGTAAAACAGAAAACACAGTTCACTACAGTATGTTCGCTATATTCGCTAGCACAGTCGGACACAACATTAGAGCATCTCTAGCAAATCCTGTAAAAATCTCATGCTGCAAAATCGTGTTAGGGTATACTGTAAAATGTTTTTATAGTATGGCGTGTGTTCTGCTAGACTATATCCTGTAAAATCGTTTCGGGTCAGATGTAGATCCCACTTGTCAGCAATTAAGTTTACAACAGAGTCCTTGAAAAACAGCATAAACCCCCCTAAATGTAAACTATAGATTGCAATTGGGTTGGTCCGCCACCATGACTAGCTGGCAAGCAGGCGGCGGTTGCTAGCACGCAAGCGGTGGCTAACTAGCACGTAGGCGGCAGATGCTAGCTTGCACGCGACGCCATCCATAGCGGCTAGCTAGCACGCGCGCGATGCTATTCGTGGCGTCCCCTTTGAACGTGCCACTGCCGTGGTCGGCGGCCATGGAAGGCACCGCGTCTTGGCTGGCTCCTGTTCGGGTGGCGACCTCAAGCCTGCATCCATGGACGAGCTGCCACGACCACCCGAGAGCTCAAGAGGCGCAATAGGCGATAGGAATAAGGCGGGGAAGGGCGGGGGGCATCAGCCGGCTAGTTGGCGACGGCGGGAATGTCTAACATCGGGAGTTGGCAACAATGGCGGTTGGGCCTAAAGTTTCCTTCACGCAAACCATTTTGTTTTGTTTAATGGGAACTAAAAATTTGCCCCGAATCCTGAACCTATGAGGGGTTGGAGGCTCAATTTAAGGTTTCCATAAAAAAAAAATAGGGGTCAACAGATTTTGAGGGATCTGCTTGGGTCAGTTTTTTCACTTAGAACTACAAAACGACAGTTAATTTACAGTTTCAGGCCTTTTACGGGATCTGCTAGAGATGCTCTTATGTGAGTGCCACACATCTACAGCCACAAGGATTGTTATATAGATTTCTGGGGGGGGGGGGGGGGGGGGGGGGGGGGGAGCGGCCATGTACCTCCGGGGAGCGCCTCCAAAACACCTTCAGCGCGGGTTTGCGCTCCTGGCGCTCATGCGCCTCGCTTTATAGGCTCGCCCAAAAACCAGCCAAGACTCTCATGTCGCTAGGTTTGCTAATCACGGGCATGGTCGACTGGTTAGTCGTTGACTTTCAAAAAATTAAAAAAAATTGAAAATGTTCCTGAATCCAAAAAAGTTCATGGATTTGAAAAAGAATCACAAATTCTATATATTCCACTAATTTCACAAAAAGTTCACGAATCAAAAAAATGGTTGCGGTGATTTTGAAAATAAATCACAGATCTGGAAAAAAGTTTATCGATATTAAAAGAAAAGTTCATAGATCTGAAAAATATTTACTGATTTTTGAATTCATCAATTATTAAAAATGTTCATGGATTTGAGTTTTTGAGAAAAATGTTCAGGGTTTTTAAAAAATCATTATTTTGAAATAAAAAGTTCATGGATTTGATTTTTTTTGCAGATTTTGTAAGAGAGCATGTGAAAATATGTTATGAAAAAATTTAAAAAAACTGAAAAATAATCACCAAATATTTTAATCATATATTTGAAAAATGTTAAATGAGAACAAAAATATTTCTGTTGTATATGGAAAATGTAGAATGTGTATGAAAAATACGAAGGCATGTTAAAAAAGGATAAATAAGAAAAACGAAAAATAAAATAAAAGGAACTAGAAAAACTTTAAAAGTATAATAATAAAGAAATAAGGAGGAAGAAAACAAAACAGTGCAAAAAAGGGAGGATATTCGGCATACAGATTCGGGCTGAAGAGGAGATGCTAGGCTATACCTCGCTGCAGGAGCTACCATCTTCCTATAAGAAAACATGAAGCGTCCACGCGTATGGGACGGCCTAATAGAGTGTTTTCTCAGTTGTGCACTCATTTGTTTTTATTCTTATTTTTTCAACACATTGTCCTTTTGTGTATGCTAAGAAAATGATATATTACACGTTTAAACTTTTTAAAATACATCATTAACATTTTTCTCAAATATATGTTTTAATGTCCATTGTTTTCATACAAATTTTACATTCATGGTGTACATCCAGAACATTTTCTAGAGACCTTCAACATTTTTCAAATACATTATCAAGAAAAATCAATATTTTTTATATCTATTGTTTACATACACATTTGAACACTTGATATACATTGAAAACATTTTTTTATATATGTTTAACATTTTTCGTATACATGATTGACATTGGAATAATTTTTTGGTAAACACTGTACATTTTTTTATTATGCTTCCACAATATTTTTAATACAAGTTTAACATATTTCTGAATTAATAATTTTTTTATTTTTCTACACATTCTTGCAATGTTTTTGAAATTCGTGTACATTTTTAAAATGTCACATATATACATTTTGAAAACTATAAACATGCTTTTTAAGTTATGCCAAAAAATATACACTGTGTTAGCATTTTTTAAATACTCGTTTTTAAATCATTTGAAGTAATTGTGATATTTTTTATTTTACAAATAAAAATAAAATTTGTAAAATATAAAAAAAGAAAATAAATAATGAACGGCCATAGTGAACTAACGAATGCGTCGAAGAACTAACTGAGCCGGTCCACTACTAGCCCTTTTCAGGCAATCGCCTCCTACAGCTTGTTATACGCAAGATATGGAGGGAGTACTATGTAAAGACAGTAGATGATGTATGTTGTGCATGCATGTGGGGACAAACCAAAGGAGAAGTTCAACTACAAGTTCTTCAGTTGTGATGGAGCTACTGGATCCGAGCTCAACAGAAAATGATCCTAAATGTTCGTATTTTTCTGAATTTTGGTGTATGTTTTCTGTATAGTTACCTCAGTTAAGAGCATATTATAAGCCCGCTTACACGACACCTTGACTATGTAGAGGAGTGAGATAAAGAAAAATGAAAAGATTGTACTCCTAGAAGAAATAATAAATGCAGAGGAAAGAAAAAGAGATAAAATGGAATGGATAACTAACCTGATAGCCAATCATCCAACTAACCCTGTTATATGAGTGATTAATAATGTTGACTCTTGATGACTTAGCAATCACATATACTCCAAATAATAACCAGCTACTTAGAAATACTCGAAGATGAGCAATGCATCCACTAGTACAGAATAAAATTGTATGTGAGAGCGTTGCCAAATCAACATCCCGAACAAACGGTCTGCAAATAAATACGTAATGACAATAACTTGTCCATCACATCCATAAGTTAATGTAGCTTCCCTGCATTGGAATTGGTCACAACAGCTGCTAGCTACTACCTCCGCCGTGATTTACTAGTTTCGTGTATTTTGGGTTAAAATTTGACCATATATTTAACTAGGGAAATATTAATGCATGTCATTAAAATGTTGTATTCATATTTAAATGCAGTTTGCAATGATATTACTCCCTCCGTTTCAGTTTACAAGTCCTACGTGTATACCTAGATTGCCAATTTTATCATCCTAATACAAACTATATAGCACAAAAATTATAGCGTTTGAAAATAGAACATCTAAAGTTTATATTGGTATATTTTTTATAATATATGACTTGTATTAGGTTGGTCAAATGAACGACCTAGGGGTATGCGCATGCCTCGTGAATTGACGACCTAGGAGTACTATATATATAATATATATTTTATTAGTTGAGATCACAATCAAAATATGACACATAATACAAGGAGAACTAAACCAAAACGGAGGTAGTAGTAGCTTGAGAGCCACTCGCACGCGTGCACTTATGGATGGATCAATGGATATGTACTATTTGATATTTGAACACTGGTACTCCCTCCATTTCAGTTTACAAGTCCTACGCGTATACCTAAGTTGCCAATTTGATCATCCTAATATAAACTATATAACACAAAAATTATATCGTTTGAAAATAGAACATCTGAAGTTTATATTGGTGTATTTTTTGTAATATATGACTTGTATTAGGTTGGTCAAATTAACGACCTAAGGGTACGGGTACGCCCTGTAAACTGAGAGAGAGGGAGTATATATAGCTCCTAATTAATTCCCCTACAGATGAGATGGATCGAGAATGTCGTCGTACGATTCACTGGCGCACGCTACTGTAGCGTGGTCTCTGTGATGCTAGCTTGACAAGCCCAGCACGCTAATGCGAATCTAATGAAGCGCCGTACGACGACACCGGTCGCTGCTAGCTTAAAATGCTGAGCATGTCAACCAACAGCGAGCGATTCATTAGATTTTAAACAAGTATTGAAGATAAAACTAGAAGAGATAACTCTCGCAGTCTCTGCACTGTACGTGTACTCTAGATGAGATAGACAAATTAAAGCAACGGCCGACATGCCCATCATGCGGAGGTTAACTAACTTGGAAGCACGTGCCGGTCGGCCGGTGCGGGTGCTCCGTCGACGTTGCGGTTGTTCGACGACGAGGCGGCGATGCTTTTGCAAGTGGATCGATCGGTTGACAGACGACAGGTGCGTGCCTGTGTACCGGCGGGCGGCGCTCGCTTATGGCAGTGGTAGAAACCTCGTCGATCGTCTCGGCCGTCGCCGTCCATCTCGGTGAAAGCCACGGGTGCGTGGTGTGTCCATCCCTCGCAAGGATGCGACCGGTCGCGGCCTCGAAATAAGTCGGGTCGTCAGGGTGTGGAACGTGGTGTTATCCGGAAATGACAGCACCGTGGACCGCCCGCCAGTGCCCAGTGACTGGAGCACACCTCGCTGCAACGACGGGAGTCGCCGTCGGGGTTCGCACTGGAGAGAGGCAAAATGGCTGTTGTGCTTTACCCCGCTCGTCCGGTCACCCGCTCGGGACCTACGCACCACAGGGGGGCACATGGATCGACATGTAGCGACACTACTTGAAAAAAATATGAATATTTATTAAACATGTTTTTATAATTCTAAACATTTTTGTGTGGTGAACAATTATTGAAAACACCAAGTTGTTTTAAAACCTGAACTTTTTCAAAAACATGACCGAATTTTGAAATTGTGAAGAAAACAGTCAGGAAATTTCTAAAATATTCCTATAACCGGTCAAAGGAAGCTTCCATGCGCCCATTTAACTAGTTCGCTCCCTCCTCCTTTTGATATGGTGACTGTTTTAGGCAATGAGCGTATGGTGACAACTCGATGCAATGTGCCTCAAATAGGGAGCTCCTTTTTCAGCGACCTACGGGGTCGAGCATCTCCGACTACCCCCAGCACTTGTTTTAGGGGCGGTCCATGTGCGTAGCGGGACGACCCAACTTTTTCATGTCGCTTTTTCGCTTTCTGTTTTTTTCTCTTTAAAATACTACGGGGTTTCAAAAAAGTTTAATTTATGACACAAAATGTGAATTTGCGAAAAAAATATATTCAAAAAATCATAAAATATCCGTGAATTCAAAAAATGTTCATGATTAGAAAAAGTGTTTGGGAATTTTTAAAATATTTGCAGTTCAGAAATGTTCATGATTTTGAAAAACTATTTGCATATTGCAAACATGTTCATGAATTCGAAATAAAAATGTTCCAGAAATCAACAGATGTTCATGACTTTGAAAAATGTTTGTGAATTATTCATAAATGTCAAGAAAATCATAAAATATTTAAGAATTTCAAAATAATTTCATCCATTGAAAAAATTACTGGTTTAAAAAATATTCATGATTTCGATACATGTTCATGCATTTCAAAAATCTTCGTAAAAATATATTTTTGAATTCTAAAAATTATTCTCAAATTTCAAATAAAGTTCATCGATTCAAACAAATGATCACAATTTTGGAAATATGTTTGCGAATTAGTAAGTATTATTTACAAATTTAGAAAATGTTCACAATTTCACAAGACGTTTATGAATTTCTTTTAAAAAGTGTGATTTTAAAAAAATAACATTCACAAACAATGTTCGCAAATTCTAAAAATGTTCATGGTTTCCAAAAATATTCACGAATTTTAAAGATGTTCGCAGAGTTTCAAAGAAAAAAATTGAATAAAAAAAGTAGAAAGAATAGGAAAATAAAAGGAGAAAGGAAAAGAAGAAAGAAAAGATATTTTAGGGCACTCACGCACGTGCTCCCGGGAGCCGAATTGAATTTCGGTTTACAATTTCCTACATCTATGAACCAAACATGTGATATAAGTTTACGACTGTGGTTTTCGGTCACCTGTTTTGATATGTATTCCTATCAAATTTCCATGTCCATTATATCCCCGTGTTTTCAGAATCCTACCCCTCAGGCAAGGAGCCAAGGACTTTGACACAGTTGTAATAATTTTTGGGCCCGGGAGCCGAATTGAATTTCCGGTTTACAACAGTGTTTTTCCTATCATCTACTCCCTCTGTTCCCAAATATAAGTCTTTTTAAAGATTCAACAAGTGACTATATACGAAGCAAAATTAATAAATCTGTATTTTAAAATATGTCTATATACATCCATATTTTATAGTCCATTTAAAATGTCTAAAAAGACTTACATTTAGAAACGGAGGAAGTATGAACCAAACATGTAATATAAGTTTGCAACTGTGGTTTTCTATCACCTGTTTTGACATGTCTTTTCTATCCCCGTGTTTTCAGAATCCTACTACCTGCCATGCAAGGACTTTGACACAGTTGTTATAATTATGTGCGATGGATCCACATCCACCTGTACGAAATAAAATTGTCTGTGAGAGGTTACATCCCGAACAAACGGTCTACATATAAATACGTAAAGAGGACCAGATGTCGATCACGTCCATAAGTTAACCCACGTACTCCCTTCGTTCCAAAATAGATGACCCAACTTTGTACTAACGATAGTATAAAGTTGGGTCATCTATTTTGGAACGGAAGGAGTAGTTCCTTGCACTGGATCGGAATTGGTCACAGTAGCTGCAAGCTAGCTCGAGGGGTCCTTCATTAATTATGCTTTGCTGGTGATGGGTAGATCAAGCCCCTAACTAATTCCCCTACAGATGGGATGGATCGAGAATGTCGTGGTACGATTCACTGCCGCACACTACTATGCCGTGGTCTCTGATGCTAGCTATACGAGCCCAGCACGCTAATGCAAATTAAATGAAGAGATCAGCACCAGTAGTAGGTGATTATCTGGAGGAGTATGTCAAGAAACAACGAGCTGGTTTTAAAATACGTGTTGTATTGTAGGTAATACTAGAACTCTAGAAGAGATACCTCTCGCAGTCTGCGCACTGTACGTACTCTAACTGAGATGGGCAAACCAGCAGCTCACGTCATACCCATCATGTTGAGCTTTACCGGCTTGGAAGCACGTGCCGGCCGGCCGGTGCGGGTGCTCCGTCGCTGTTGTTCCGTTGCGTTTGTGCGACGATCATGTAGCAAGTGGATCGATCGGTCGACAGACTACGACAGGAACGTGTGCACCGGCGGGTGGCGGACGATGAGCGATGGGCATGGGCGGTAGGGAGGTGGCAACCTCGTGTCCTCGTCTTTCCGGCCGTCGCCGTCCATCTTCTCCGTGAAAGCCACGGGTGCGTGGTCTGTCGATCCATCCTAGCAAGCAAGGAAGCGAACTAATCCGCTGACCCGATGAGGCCTCGAAAATAAGTCGGGTCGTTATGCTGTAGAGCTAGGCTAATGGCGGAGCGTTGGTGTTATCCGAGAACTGTCTAATTCACATCTAGATGTTTTTTTCAAAATGTCACATCTAAGCTTTCATAAAAATATAATGCAGCAACAAAAAGCAAAAAAAGAAAAACACAAACAAAATGAACATCAACTTAGATGTGACATAACTATGCCACATCTAAATGTATCCTAGACAGACCCATCCGGAAATGCCAAGTACTGTGGACATGTAGCTGTTACGACGGATTCAATGGCGTCTAAACAACGGGAGTCACCGTCGGGGTTCGGCACGGGGACGAATTGCTGATGTACTTTTTCCTTCCTCGTCAGGTCACCCATTGTACTTACGCTCGGTGGCCGGCCCAGTGCCAGGAGGAGGTCCTCCCATAACGGAAGGCTTGGTTTTCCTTGGCCAGTCATGGAGAGGTAGGCGTGCACCTAGAAAAGGCCTATGAACTCTGCTTGCACGCAATTTATGCTCATCCCAGAACTGCTCCTATGGATGTTTCTTCAGACTTGAAAAACTTTCTTAAGACTATTTGGAAACAAAAAAACTTGCTTCCTCGAGTTCAAACCTTTGCTTGGAGACTTCTTAGTAGGGCTCTGCCTACGGGGATGAGAGCGGGTCCTTTTTTTCTACGATATCTCTCAGAACTATTGTAGATGTGCTCAACAAGAAGATGGTTTTCATCTTTTCTTTCTTTGTGACTTTGCTAGAGCAGTTTGGTTCTCGGCCCCTTGGTTTCTTCGATCTGACATTCTTATTCAAGGACGCTTGACAATGCATTCCATTCTTATTCACCTTGTTACTATGGGTCAGCCGCATGCTTCTTTGCAGAATGTTCTCAATTTTTTGTGGTGTATTTGGAAAGCTAAAAATGATTTTCTGTTTGATCGCAAAACGCATCTTCCATATCAAGTCCAAATTGTTGCGGCTAATATGGATTATGGCTTTCAAGAGGAGCCTTTCCATTTCCCTAATAAGAAATCCTCTAATAATAATTAACATGCATGCTTCTCACGATCTTCCTATACAGGGCCGCACTCTCAAATCTGATTTATTGATCCTTGGTACTAAGATTTTTTCGGATGCAGCGCTTCGGTCGTAAAAAATTCCAGGTCTTACACATGGACAAGTGGGGACACGTGTCGGTGTCTATTTTTATATTCCTTCAAACCAAGGTGAGATCAATATTCAAGTCAAGCTTCGGCACCTTCTACTTCTACTCCTCTTCAAGCAGAAGCTGTAGCTCTTGCCTGTGCAGCTCAGTTGGCGGCCCGCCTTAATATTCATTGTCCCACGTTTTTGACAGACATTCTTTTGCTGGCCTCTGATGTTGCCTCTTGGAACATTTCTCATTCTACTTCCCATTGAAATATTAGAAAAGAATTGGCGACCTTTGTTAAATGTACCTCTAATCTAAATCCTTAGGTGTTTCACATTTCCTGGGACTTTAATGGAATTGTTCATAACCTTGCTCAGCAGGTCTTCCAATCTATTGGAGGACCCTTTTTGACTTGTTCTGCTCATTCTCATTCATCTTCTCCATGTCCAGTGGCAAATTCTTTTTATGGTTTTCAACTTGAAGGTATCTAGCTGCATACGGTGTATTTTTTCTAAATGCAAGCAAAATTCATGCAATGTTTTATCCCTTCTTTCTAATTTCCAAATTCCTGGTATTAAGATTCACACACTGCACTGTTAATTACTTGCTCTTCGCTTCTTGGTTGTCTATTTCTTCTCTGTTCAAGATACTTTGCTTCATTTGTTCTTGTAGTATTTCAGTTGCAGGGATGGACTTCTTCAGGTGCAAGGAGACTTATTCGTGAATCTGCAGGCTAAGCCAATGATTTTGGAGCTCGGCTGGACTACTATCTGTATGTTTGAAGTTCTCTTTCTTCTTCAGAACTTGATGCAAGCTATTGGAGTCCAATTTCACTCTGAAGCTGTTGGCCCAGTTGCTCTTCATGTTGTTTCCATGGTGTATCTGTGCTCTTTGAGTAGCAGAAGGGCAGTTCATGTCACCTTCTTCTTAAGGCTGCCTTCTTTTGGTTAGTCATGTGGTTCATCAGAAGGGATTCTGCTCCCTTCATGTCTTCTCTGACTTCTATTCAGCTCATCTTTCTCAGATTCTCCAGTCTAATTATCTCTTTCTTGCAAGCAGTTTCTGTAATCATGATGTACACTGAATTTGAGCTGAATATATTGGCGCCGGTTGGTACCTTTCTCTGTTAAAAAAAGGCCATAGGCGTGTATTTTCCTTTTTTTTTAGTGGGGAAGGGCCAACCCACCCGTTCGACCATAACAGAAGTGTGGTTGCGGAACAATACAGCCCATCCGCGGCTAGGAAATAACCGAAATTACTAGCTAAGGAGTAGTCGTTGCAAAGGTCACTCCACTTTTCCAGGTTGCAACAAGTGTCGCGTTCCATATGCGCCACTTGTCGCAACCTGGGAGTTTTCTCCTTTTTCATAGATTTGTTTATTCAAAATATTTTATCTCTTAAACCGTGCTTTCAAATCTCGAACCGTTTTCATCATTGGATTCCTCACATCGAGATCTTTAAAACTAGATCCCATGTTGATAGATTTTGATGAACTTTTCTTTCCAGGAAAAAACCGGACGAAAAAACCGAAACGGGAGCACGGGTTTTCCCCTTTCCGAAAGAGGCACCGTGCCTCTCGTGGAAGCAAAACCGTGCCTCCCTCAGAATAAAAAAAACAGAAAACACGTTTTTTTTCGTTTCCGAGAGGCACGGCCGTGCCTCTCGCGAAAGCACAACCATCCCTCTCTCGAAAGCAAAACCGTTCCTCTCGTGGAAGGAAAAAAAAATAGAAAATGCGTTTTTTTCGTTTCTGAGAGTCACGGCCGTGACTCTCGCAAAAGCAAAATCGTGCCTCTCGTGGAAGCAAAACCGTGACTCTCGCAAAAATATAAAACACATTTTTTCGTGCATTTTTTTTGGTTCCGAAAGTTAAGGAAAACCAGTGGAAAACTGAAACGTCAAAAAAACCATTTTAAAAGCCGAAAACGCGTGCGAAAAAATAAAAAAAGCAAAATCTGAAGGGAGCGCCCAGAGTGCAACATGTGGCGGGCGGCCGAGAGCGCGCCAAGAGACACTGATCGTTGTGAGCCTCCCGAAGGAGCGCTCGTTAACTAGTTGCTCTCTGAAATAATGTACAAATCAGTGGGTGTGCCTATATCTCGCTTACAGCGACATATACATACAGCTGCCAGAATGGGCCGCCTCAGGGCAAGGGAGGCATGCCTCAAAAGGGCTCGTCATTTTAAATTATTTGTTTCAGTTTTTTTGCTTTTGTTTATAGGAGTACAAATATTCTAAATATATAGGAGTATATTACAAAAAACACTTTACATTAGTATTTGAAAAATGTTAATCATGTATTTAAAAAATATTAAATGTATATAAAAAATATTATCGATATATGTACAATGTGTAGGGACAAAAGTAGACATAAAAAATTCATATGTTTTTTGTAAAAATGTGAAACATGCACTTAAA
Organism: Triticum aestivum; assembly: GCF_018294505.1. Taxonomy (NCBI): domain Eukaryota; kingdom Viridiplantae; phylum Streptophyta; class Magnoliopsida; order Poales; family Poaceae; genus Triticum; species Triticum aestivum. The sequence continues at coordinate 633,372,944 of NC_057804.1, read as the reverse complement.
AAGGTTATATGTATACACGAACTTTTTCAATGTATACAAAAAATCTACAATTTGTGTGGAAAAAAGTAGACATAAAGAAATATAAGTTTTAAAAATCCATTTATTTTCATGATGCTAAACATGTATAAAAAATGTATGACGTACACAAAAAATGTACACTATGTACGAAAAAATAGATATAAAAAAATATATGTTTTAAAAAAATACATATATATTTCCAAAATGTTAAACTGATATATAGAAATGTTCCTGGCGTATAAAAAAACTGTAGAACATGCAAAAGTATACATAAAAATATATAAATTGTCAAAAATTTAAATGTCTACATAATAATGTTCCTAATGTATACACAAATTGTACAAAAGAAAATGAAAAAAAGGTAATAAAATAAAAAACACAAAGAAACCAAAAGGAAGAATAGCAAAAAAGTAGTAAAAATTTGAGAAAGAAAAAAAATTAGAAAAAAGAATGAAAAGATGGAACCGCTAAAACCGAGAAAGTAACAATTGAAAACGATGTAAAATGGAAAACTGGGAAAATGGAGAAATAAAAGAAAACAAAAAGGAAAAAAGGACAAAAACCAAACCAGTACATCGAACAAGCGAGGGAGCAACCTTGGCTGGTGAGCGAGCGACCTACAATGTGGTGCTACTGTGTCGGTGAAAGGGCATTTCCCGCCTTAAGTGTTTTGGTGTTCACGACAATGCAGTTTGTGGACTGACCATGTGCCTATACTACTCAGGTATACTTTATATGACACAAGACGGTTGGGAACCCCTCCGGATGGAAAAGAACGAATACGACATTTCCGACATGTTTTATTTTTTTGGTTGTAGGAAATCCGTACCATTAAGAAGGTATGATGGAATCAAACATGTACACAAACTCATATTGCACCCACCATATAGCCTTCTGTTGCGAGGAGAGAGCCTCTTATCTAACATATGCAGATAAACATGTCTGGAGCGGTTGTATTGCAGGTGCCAGAGGTTGTACTGCTTCCTTGTGGAGTGGTCACGCTGTCATTGCCACATCGGTTGTATCGCGGGCAGAGGCGGTTGTACCGCGGGCAGAGGCGGTTGTACCGCTCGAGTTTCAAGCTGTACTATCAGCCCTTGCACCGGCCCGACCACCGCCCAAGGGGTGATTTCTCTCGGGTATGGCGTGCGGTAGCCGGCGGTTGCTGCCCGGTTGATTTGGTGTATGGTTTATATAGCGATACAAGTAGGCTCCAAGGCAGTTGTACCGCCAGGGACTTAGCGACCACCGGAGGACGCTTCTGAGCGGTTGAACAACTGCAAGTCGGGTGATTCCGCTTGGGTTCTTGGTGAGGTACCAGGCGGTGGTTGAACGGTTGTTCCGGTAGTTAATTTAATTACCGATACAATAGGGACGCCTGACGGTTGTACCGCCCTGGTCCTGCAGTAGTGCATTCAACATAAATATGCTTTAAGTTCGTTTTTCTTGATTACTTCCTTTGTCGATTTTCAAGTTTAGAACTCCTATTTCCTGGTAAGTATGGAGGATATAAATGGGAGGCGAAAATCACAGTCTCATTGCCTTGATTAATAATCTTACAAGAGTAAACTTGTTTCTTTTATTTATTTAATTTCTCCAGACTCAGATTTCATTTTATTATACATAGTTATTGTTGGGGAACGTAGTAATTTCAAAATTTTCCTACGCACATGCAAGATCATGGTGATGCATAGCTATGAGAGGGAAGAGTGTGTCCACATACACTCGTAGACCGAAAGCGGAAGCGTTATGACAATGCGGTTGATGTAGTCGTACGTCTTCATGATCTGATCGATCTTAGCACCGAACGTACGGCACCTCCGCGATCAGCACACGTTCAGCTCGGGGACGTCCCTTGTACTCTTGATCTAGTTGAGGCCGAGGGAGAGTTTCATCAGCACAACGGCATGGTGACGGTGATTATGAAGTTATCGGCGCAGGGCTTCGCCTAAGCACTATGACGATATGACCGAGGTGTGTAACCGTGGAGGGGGGCACCACACACGGCTAAACAATGTCAACTTGTGTGTCTGTTCTACCTTTGGGGTATCCCCTGCCCACGTATATAAAGAAGGGAGGAGGAGGAGGCTGGCCCTAGAGGGGCACGCCAAGTGTGGGGAGTCCTACTAGGACTCCCAAGTCCTAGTAGGATTCCCCTTTTCCTTTCCTGAGTAGGAGAGAAGAAACAGGGAAAGAGAGAGGGAGTAGGAAAGGGCAAGGGGGCGCCGCCCCCGTTCCCCTAGTCCAATTCGGACCCATGGAGGGGGGGGGCGCCTCCTTCCCTTTGGCCTGCCTCCTCTATTCCCGTATGGCCCAATAAGGCCCAATATTTCTCCCGACGAATTCCCGTAACTCCGGTACTCCGAAAAATAGCCGAATCACTCGGAACCTTTCGGATGTCTGAATATAGCCTTCCAATATATCGATCTTTACGACTCGACCATTTCGAGACTCCTCGTCATGTCCCCGATCTCATCCGGGACTCCGAACAAACTTCGGTCATCAAATCACATAACTCATAATACAAATCGTCACAGAACGTTAAGCGTGCGGACCCTACGGGTTCGAGAACTATGTAGACATGACCGAGACATGTCTCCAGTCAATAACCAATAGCGGAACCTGGATGCTCATATTGGCTCCCACATATTCTACGGTGATCTTTATCGGTCAAACCGCATAACGACATACGTTGTTCCCTTTGTCATTGGTACGTTACTTGCCCGAGATTCGATCGTCGGTATCTCAATACCTAGTTCAATATCGTTACCGACAAGTCTCTTTACTCGTTCTGTAATGCATCATCCTGTAACTAACTCATTAGTCACATTGCTTGCAGGGCTTATAGTGATGTGCATTACCGAGAGGGCCCAGAGATACCTCTCCGATACACGGAGTGACAAATCCTAATTTTGATCTATGCCAACTCAACAAGTACCATCGGAGACACCTGTAGAGCACCTTTATAATCACCCAGTTACGTTGTGACATTTGGTAGCACACACAAAGTGTTCCTCCGGTATTCGGGAGTTGCATAATCTCATAGTCATAGGAACATGTATAAGTCATGAAGAAAGCAATAGCAATATACTAAACGATCAAGTGCTAAGCTAACGGAATGGGTCAAGTCAATCACATCATTCTCTAATGACGTGATCCCGTTAATCAAATGACAACTCATGTCTATGGCTTGGAAACTTAACCATCTTTGATTCAACGAGCTAGTCAAGTAGAGGCATACTAGTGACACTCTGTTTGTCTGTGTATTCACACATGTACTAAGTTTTCGGTAAATACAATTCTAGCATGAATAATAAACATTTATCATGAAATAAGGAAATAAATAATAACGTTATTATTGCCTCTAGGGCATATTTCCTTCAGTCTTCCACTTGCACTAGAGTCAATAATTTAGTTCACATCGCCATGTGATTTAACACCAATATTTCACATCTATATGTGATTAATACCCATAGTTCACATCGTCATGTGACCAACTCCCAAAGGGTTTACTAGAGTCAATAATCTAGTTCACATCGCTATGTGATTAACACCCAAAGAGTACTAAGGTGTGATCATGATTTGCTCATGAGAGAAGTTTAGTCAACGGGTCTGTCACAATCAGAGCCGTATGTATTTTGCATATATTCTATGTCTATAATGCTCTGCATAGAGCTACTCTAGCTAATTGCTCTCACTTTCAATATGCATCCAGATTGAGACTTTAGAGTCATCTGGATCGGTGTAAAAGCTTGCATCGACGTAACTCTTTATGACGAACTCTTTATCACCCCCATAACAGAGAAACATTTCCTTAGTCCTCACTAAGGACAATTTTGACCGATTTCCAGTGATCTACTATTAGATCACTATTGTACCCCCTTTCTAAACTCATGGCAAGGTACACAATAGGTCTGGTACATAGCACAACATACTTTATAGAACCTATGACTACGGCATTGGGAATGACTTTCATTCTCTTTCTATCTTCTGCCGTGGTCGAGCTTTGAGTCTTACTCAATTTTACACCTTGTAATACAGACAAGAACTTCTTCTTTGACTGATCCATTTTGAACTCTTTCAAAATTTGTCAAGGTATTTACTCATTGAAAAATCTTATCAAGCGTCTTGATCTATCTCTATAGATCTCGATGCCCAATGTGTAAGCAGCTTCGCCGAGGTCTTTCATTGAAAACTTTTTATTCAAGTATCCCTTTATGCTATACAGAAATTTTATATCATTTCCAATCAACAATATGTCATCCACATATAATACTAGAAATGCTATAGAGTTCCCGCTCACTTTCTTATAAATACAAGCTTCTCCAATAGTCCGTATAAAACCATATGCTTTGATCACACTATCAAAGCGTTCATTCCAACTCCAAGAGGCTTGCACCAATCCATAAATAGATCACTGGAGCTTGCACACTTTGTTAGCACCCTTTGGATCGACAAAACCTTCCGGTTGCATCATATGCAACTCTTCTTCCAGAAATCCATTCAGGAATGCAGTTTTGACATCCATTTGCCAAATTTCATAATCATAAAATGCAGCAATTGCTAACATGATTCAGATAGACTTAAGCATCGCTACGGGTGAGAAAGTCTCATCGTAGTCAACTCCTTGAACTTGTCGAAAAACCTTTCGCAACAAGTCGAGCTTTGTAAACAGTAACATTGCCGTCTGCGTCGGTCTTCTTCTTAAAGATCCATTTATTTTCTATGGCTTGCAGATCATCGGGCAAGTCCACACTTTGTTCTCATACATGGATCCCATCTCAGATTTCATGGCCTCAAGCCATTTCACGGAGTCTGGGCTCATCATCGCTTCCTCATAGTTCGTAGGTTCATCATAGTCTAGTAACATGACTTCCAGAATAGGATTACCATACCACTTTGGTGCGAACCGTACTCTGGAAGACCTACGAGGTTCTGCAGTAACTTGATCTGAAGTTTCATGATCATCATCATTAGCTTCCTCACTAATTGGTGTAGGAATCACTGGAACTGATTTCTATGATGAACTACTTTCCAATTTGGGAGAAGGTACAATTACCTCATCAAGCTCTACTTTCCTCCCACTCACTTCTTTCGAGAGAAAACTCTTTCTCTAGAAATGATCCATTCTTAGCAACAAATATCTTCCTTTCGGATATGTGATAGAAGGTGTACCCAATAGTTTCTTTTGGGTATCCTATGAATACGTACTTATCCGATTTGGGTTCGAGCTTACAAGTTGAAGCTTTTTCACATAAGAATCGCAACCCCAAATTTAAGAAACGACAACTTTAGTTTCTTGCCAAACCACAGTTCATAAGGCGTCGTCTCAACGGATTTTGATGGTGCCCTGTTTAAAGTGAATGCAGTTGTCTCTAATGCATAACCCCAAAATGATGGTATACCGGTAAGAGACATCATAGATCGCACCATATCCAATAAAGTGCTATTACGATGTTCGGATACACCATTACGTTGTGGTGTTCCAGGTGGCGTGAACTGTGAAACTATGCCACATTGTTTAAAATGAAGGCCAAACTCGTAACTCAAATATTCTCCTCCACGATCAGATCGTAGAAACTTTATTTTCTTGTTATGATGATTCTCCACTTCACTCTGAAATCCTTTGAACTTTTCAAATGTTTCAGACTTGTGTTTCATTAAGTAGATATATCCATATTTGCTCAAATCATCTATGAAGGTCAGAAAATAATGATACCCGCCACGAGCATCAACACTCATTGGACCGCATACATCGGTATGTATTATTTCCAATAAGTCACTAGCTTGTTCCATTGTTCTGTAGAAAGGAGTTTTAGTCATCTTTCCCATAAGGCATGGTTCGCAAGCATCAAATGATTCATAATCAAGTGATTCCAAAAGTCCATCAACATGGAGTTTCTTCATGCGCTTTACACCGATATGACCCAAACAGCAGTGTCACAAATATGTTGCACTATCATTATCAACTTCACATCTTTTTTGGCATCAATATTATGAATATGTGTATCACTACGATCAAGATTCAATAAACCATCAACATTGGGTGTATGACCATAGAAGGTTTTATTCATGTAAACAGAATAACAATTTATTCTCTGTCTTAGATGAATAATCGTAGCGCAATAAACATGATCTAATCATATTATGCTCAACGCAAACACCAAATAACATTTATTTAGGTTCAACACTAATCTCGAAAGTATAGGGAGTGTGCGATGATGATCATATCAATCTTGGAACCACTTCCAACACACATCGTCACTTCACCCTCAACTAGTCTCTGTTTATTCTGTAACTCCTGTTTTGAGTTACTAATCTTAGAAACCGAACAAGTATAAAATTCTCAGGGGCTACTATAAACACTAGTAAGGTACACATCAATAACCTGTATATCAAATATACCCTTGTTCACTTTGCCATCGTTCTTATCCACCAAATATTCAGGGCATTTCCGCTTCCAGTGACCATTTCCTTTGCAGTAGAAGCACTCAGTTTCAGGCTTTGGTCTAGCTTTGGGCTTTTTCATGGGAGTGACAACTTGCTTGCCATTCTACCTGAAGTTCCTTTTCTTTCCCTTTGCCCTTTTCTTAAAACTAGTGATCTTGTTTAATCATCAACAATTGATGCTTTTTCTTGATTTCTACCTTCGTCGATTTTCAGCATCACGAAGAGCTCGAGAATTTCTTTCGTCATCCCTTGCATATTATAGTTCATCACGAAGTTCCAGTAACTTGGTGATGGTGACTAGAGAACTCCGTCAATCACTATCTTATCTGGAAGATTAACTCCCACTTGATTCAAGCGATTATAGTACCCAGACAATCTGAGCACAGGCTCACTGCTTGAGCTATTCTCCTCCATCTTTTATCTATAGAACTTGTTGGAGACTTCATATCTCTCAACTCGGGTATTTGCTTGAAATATTAACTTCAACTCTTGGAACATCTCATATGGTCCACAACGTTCAAAACGTCTTTGAAGTCCAGATTCTAAGCAGTGAAGCATGGTGCACTAAACTATCAAGTAGTCATCATATTGAGCTAGCCAAACGTTCACAACGTCTGCATCTGCTCCTGCAATAGGTCTGTCATCTAGCGGTGCATCAAGGACATAATTATTCTGTGCAGCAATGAGGATAAACCTTAGATCACGGACCCAGTCCACATCATTTCTACTATCATCTTTCAACTTAGTTTTCTCTAGGAACATATAAAAACATAGGGAAGCTATAACGCAAGCTATTGATCTACAACATAATTTTCAAAATACTATCAGGACTAAGTTCATGATAAATTAAAGTTCAATTAATCATATTATATAATAACTCCCACTTATATAGACATCCCTCTAGTCATCTAAATGATCACGTGATCCAAATCAACTAAACCATGTCCGATCATCACGTGAGATGGAGTAGTTTTCAATGGTGAAGATCACTATGTTGATCATATCTACTATATGATTCACGCTCGACCTTTCGGTCTTAGTGTTCCGAGGCCATATCTGCATATGCTATGTTCGTCAAGTTTAACCCGAGTATTCTGCGTGTGCATAACTGGCTTGCACCCATTGTATGTGAACGTAGAGCTTATCACACCCGATCATCACGTGGTGTCTCAACATGATGAACTTTCGCAACGATGCATACTCAGGGAGAACACTTGTACCTTGAAATTTAGTGAGATACCATCTTATAATGCTAACGTCGAACTAAGAAAAATAAGATGCATAAAGGATAAACATCACATGCAATTAATATAAGTGATATAATATGGCCATCATCATCTTGTGCCTTTGATCTCCATCTCCAAAGCACTGTCATGATCACCATCGTCACCGGCGCGACACCTTGATCTCCATCATAGCATCGTTGTCGTCTCGCCAACTATTGTTTCTATGACTATCGCTACCACTTAGTGATAAAGTAAAAACAATTATAGGGCGATTGCATTGCATATAATAAAGCGACAACCATATGGCTCCTGCCAGTTGCCGATAACTCTGTTACAAAACATGATCGGCTCATACAATAAAATTTAGCATCATGTCTTGACCATATCACATCATAACATGCCCTGCAAAAACAAGTTAGACGTCCTCTACTTTGTTGTTGCAAGTTTTGCGTGGCTACTACGGGCTGAGCAAGAACCGTTCTTACCTACGCATAAAAACCACAATGATTTTTCATCAAGTATGTGATGTTTTAACCTTCAACAAGGACCGGGTGTAGCCACACTCGATTCAACTAAAGTTGGAGAAACTGACACCCGCCAGCCACCCATGTGCGAAGCACGTCGGTAGAACCAGTCTCGCGTAAGCGTACGCGTAATGTCGGTCCGGGCTGCTTCATCCAACAATACCGCCAAATCAAAGTATGACATGCTGGTAAGCAGTATGACTATTATCGCCCACAACTCACTTGTGTTCCACTCGTGCATATAACATCTACGCATAAACCTGGCTCTGATGCCACTGTTGGGGAACGTTGTAATTTCAAAATTTTCCTACGCACATGCAAGATCATGGTGATGCATAGCAACAAGAGGGGAGAGTGTGTCCACGTACCCTCGTAGACCGAAAGCGGAAGCGTTATGACAACGCGATTGATGTAGTCGTACGTCTTCACAATTCGACCGATCTTAGCACCGAACGTAAGACAACTCCATGATCAGCACACGTTCAGCTCGGGGGAGTCCCTTGTACTCTTGATCCAGTTGAGGCCAAGGGAGAGTTTCCTCAGCATGACGACGTGGTGATGGTGATGATGAAGTTACCGGCGCAGGGCTTCGTCTAAGCACTATGACGATATGACCGAGGTGTGTAACTGTGGAGGGGGGCACCGCACACGGCTAAACAATGTCAACTTGTATGTCTGTTCTACCTTTGGGGTGTCCCCTGCCCACGTATATAAAGGAGGAAGGAGGAGGAGGCCGACCGTAGAGGGGGCGCACCAAGTGTGGGGAGTCCTACTAGGACTCCCAAGTCCTAGTAGGATTCCCCTTTTCCTTTTCGGAGTAGGAGAGAAGAAAGAGGGAAAGAGAGAGGGAGTAGGAAAGGGCAAGGGGGAGGGGGGGGGGCGCCGCCCCCTTCCCCTAGTCCAATTTGGACCCATGGGGGGGGCGCCTCCTTCCCTTTGGCCTGCCTCCTCTATTACCGTATGGCCCAATAAGGCCCAATACTTCTCCCGGCAAATTCTCGTAACTCTCCGGTACTCCAAAAAATACCCAAATCACTCGGAACCTTTCCAATGTCTGAATATAGCCTTCCAATATAGCGATCTTTACAGATCGACCACTTCAAGACTCCTCGTCATGTCCCCGATCTCATCCGGGACTCCGAACAAACTTTGGTCATCAAATCACATAACTCATAATACAAATCGTCACAGAACGTTAAGCGTGCGGACCCTATGGGTTCGAGAACTATGTATACATGACCGAGACACATCTCTGGTCAATAACCAATAGCGGAACCTGGATGCTCATATTGTCTCCCACATATTCTACGAAGATCTTTACGGTCAAACCGCATAACAACATAGGTTGTTCCCTTTGTCATCGGTATGTTACTTGCCTGAGATTTGATCGTCGGTATCTCAATACCTAGTTCAATCTCGTTACCGGGAAGTCTCTTTACTCATTCCGTAATGCATCATCCCGTAACTAACTCATTAGTCATGTTGCTTGCAAGGCTTATAGTGATGTGCATTACCGAGAGGGCCCTAAGATACCTCTCCGATACACAGAGTGACAAATCCTAATCTTAATCTATGCCAACTGAACAAGTACCATCGGAGACACCTGTAGAGAACCTTTGTAATCACCCAGTTACGTTGTGACGTTTGGTAGCACATAAAATATTCCTCTGGTATTTGGGAGTTGCATAATCTCATAGTCATAGGAACATGTATAAGTCATGAAGAAAGCAATAGCAATATACTAAATGATCAAGTGCTAAGCTAACGGAATGGGTCAAGTCAATCACATCATTCTCTAATGATGTGATCCCGTTAATCAAATGACAATGCATGTCTATGGCTAGGAAACTTAACCATCTTTGATTCAACGAGCTAGTCAAGTAGAGGCATACTAGTGACACTCTGTTTGTCTATGTATTCACACATGTACTAAGTTTCTGGTTAATACAATTCTAGCATGAATAATAAACATTTATCATGAAACAAGGAAATAAATAATAACTCTATTATTGCCTCTAGGGCATATTTCCTTCAGTTATTATAAGTATTAAGTGTACATTTATGTAGAAATAGAGCGTGATTCATGGCATAAAATAAAACCATAAGTCAGAATTTGAAGAAATAATTGGATTCCATGCGTCATCAAGGTTTTCGAAGAATTAATCAAGTATTATCGGTCCATGGATATCTGAAAACTTGACTTTGCCCTAACTCCTGAGGCTGGATATTTTCATCTTATGAAAATGAGGTGGGAGGGGCATAAGCCCTCCCCTAACCATTACATGTACATTGATGTTTTTTCTTCTACCCCTTCTTTTCCCCCAAAAAACTTGTGTTGACCTATTTTTCAGTGGCAAAAAATATTACTTGCATTTTTTGGTCGAATGTAGACCCTGACATTCGAGCGAATTAGTCATAGCAACAATTGTTTCTAAATAAAATACAAGCCTCGTTACAACTTGAATATGACGAGCATTGTCCTCAATAGCAATGACTCCACATAAAACAGAGAGGAAGAATTGGTGATGGAAAAAAGAGTAGCCCATGTTGGAGGAGAGTGTGTGCTCTATCATCTGAGCATCGCGAGCGGCATAACTCTATAGAAATGAAAGGAGCATCGAACTGAACACTTCTCCCTACCGATCCATGCATTCTCCCATCACCTTGTTGCTCGTGGTTCGATCGATAAAGCTCATGGATTGTGTAACCACGATGGCTTGTTCCTGGCCACAACCACACATGTTGTGGGGAAATGTTCTACTTCATCGATGCCCGCACTATACCGTAGTGCATCGTGCATCTGTCATCGGCGTGGCTGGAGCACCTCCTAAAGCCGGATAGGGCACGGTCCTCCTGTAGGGCATGCTCGGGTGAGCTGATCTACTATGCTTCTTCCTCCTTCCCTTCCGTTTGTTGGCATCATCGACCAACGATGGAATTTACCAAGCTAGCTCACTCACTGGTGGCTAGGATTTGCCAAGCACTACAAAACATTACTGTCATTGCTAACCCGTAGATTAATTGATGTTAATGCTTGATGGACACCCTCTGGTCAACCCCCATATCACCGGGCACTTGTTCCGCCTGAAACCCTCTAGTCAGCATTATTACTAATGAGTGCGGTGTCCATGGATATCTAAAAACTTGAATTTTCCCTAACTCCCAAGGACACAGATTTTCTTTTTATGAACATGGAATGGGAGGGGCAATGGGCCCTCCGCTAACCATTAACTGCACATTTTTTTCTTCTAATCCTTCTTTCCCCCCCAAATAAACTTGTGCTCAACTGGATGAATTTATTGTAGCTTGGAGTATCTTGTAGCACCCCATTTCATTTGATCAGTTTAGTGGTATGCAGAGATTTTTGCAATAAAGGGGACCGGGCCATTGCTCGGTGCTTTTTGTGGGGAATTTTCTCTTAACTGGTTAGCATGCGAGTTTTAGTTTGCTTCAGTGTTACATACCTTACTCCACATGGGTCGTGATTGACCAACCTCCTTTTGTAGCATGTATCTAGCTGATGGGTTAGTAAAAAGGGGGACATGTCACCGTATATTGTGTCTTCATGTCACATGTGGCCAATACCATAAGAAATGTGGAACTATTGGTGAAGAAATATGTCATCTTGCACGGCCAATCGACCATGATACTAACAAGGAGGTGTCCAAGTGCTTCGTAGACTTCTGCAAAGGGATTCAGTTCAACCTTGATGACGCCGACTGCAACTGCCTGCGGGAAACATGCAAGAAGATGGAGAAGCATTATGGAACATACTCGTAGGGGTGGATGGAGTGAGTGAGGCGCATGTAGGGGTGGATGGAGTGAGTGAGGCACACATACTTCAGCAACCTGATACATCTCCAACGTATCTACTTTTCCAAACACTTTTGCCCTTGTTTTGGACTCTAACTTGCATGATTTGAATGAAACTAACCCGGACTGACGTTGTTTTCAGTAGAACTACCATGATGTTGTTTTATGTGTAGAAAAGAAAAGTTCTCGGAATGTCTTGGAAATCCACTAAGGCACTTTTTGGAATTAATAAGAATTTTTGGCGAAAGAATTAATGCCAGGGGCCCCGCAGCCTATCCACGAGACAGCGGGACGTGCCCCCCTAGGGCGCGGCCTCCAATCTCGTGGCCCCCCTGGACCTCCACCGACCTCAACTCCAACTCCATATATTCCGTCTCGGGGAGAAAAAAAATCAGAGAGAAAGTTTCATCGTGTTTTACGACACGGAGCCGCCGCCAAGCCCTAATCTCTCTCGAGAGGGCTGATCTGGAGTCTGTTCGGGGCTCCGGAGAGGGGGATTCGTCGCCGTCGTCATCATCAACCATCCTATCACCAATTTCATGATGCTCATGTGCTTGAGTAATTCCATCGTAGGCTTGCTGGACGGTGATGGGTTGGATGAGATTTACCATGTAATCAAGTTACTTTTGTTAGGGTTTGATCCCTAGTATCCACTATGTTCTGAGATTGATGTTGCTATGACTTTGCTATGCTTAATGCTTGTCACTAGGGCCCGAGTGCCATGATTTCAGATCTGAACCTATTATATTTTCATGAATATATGTGTGTTCTTGATCCTATCTTGCAAGTCTATAGTAACCTATTATGTGTTATGACCCGACAACCCCGAAGTGACAATAATCGGGATACTTCTCGGTGATGACCGTAGTTTGAGGAGTTCATGTATTCACTATGTGTTAATGCTTTGGTCCGGTTCTCTATTAGAAGGAGGTCTTAATATCCCTTAGTTTCCGTAAGGACCCCACTGCAACGGGAGGGTAGGACAAAAGATGTCATACAAGTTCTTTTCCATAAGCACGTATGACTATTTACGGAATACATGCCTACATTACATTGATGAATTGGAGCTAGTTCTATATCACTCTATGTTATAACTATTGCATGAGGAATCGCATCCGGCATAATTATCCATCATTGATCCATTGCCTACGAGCTTTTCACATATTGTTCTTCGCTTATTTACTTTTCCGTTGCTCATGTTACAACTACTAAAAAAACCCAAAAACATTTATCTTTTCTGTTGCTACCGTTACCTTTATTATCATACCACTTTTGCTACTAAATACTTTGCTGCATATACTAAGTTATCCAGGTGTGGTTGAATTGACAACTCAACTGCTAGTACTCAAGAATATTCTTTGGCTCCCCTTGTGTCGAATCAATAAATTTGGGTTGTACTTCACCCTCGAAAGCTGTTGCGATCCCCTACACTTGTGGGATATCAAGACTAATTTCTGGCGCCGTTGCCGGGGAGCATAGCTCTATTCTCTGAGTCACTTGGGATTTATATCTGTTGATCACTATGAAGAACTTGAAAGACGCTAAGACCAAGATTTTGCCCTCAACTACAAGGGGAGGTAAGGAACTGCCATCTAGCTCTGCACTAGATTCTCCTTCCGTTATTAGTAGGCTTGCAGCAGCTAAGCCTACTACTGCTATGAATTCTGATATGTCGCATGTTATTGATGATGCCACTTCTACTATGCATGATGAAACTACTTCTGTGCGTGATACTACTTTGCCATTAGGTGAATTTCTAGATGAACAACTTGCTAGAGTTAGGGGGAATGAAAATATTGAAGAACCTATTATTGATGATAGTGATGATGAACGTTCCCCCAATGATTATGTATTACCTATTGTTCCTAAGGGTTATGTTATGAATGAAGTAGCTGCTATGGAAATTCTTGCTTGCAATGATAGAAATGATCTTAAGAAATTATTAGCTAAATGGAAGCACCAGTCTCTTAATGCTAGAATGAAACCCAATCCTGCTTTTGCTACTTCACCTATTTGTGTTACTGATAAGGATTATGAATTCTCTGTTGATCCTAATATTATTACTTTAGTTGAATCTGATCCTTTTTATGACCTTCAAGCTGAAACTGTTGTGGCACATCTTACCAAGTTGAATGATATAGCCACCCTATTTACTCATGATGAGAAGTCTCGCTATTTATATATCCTTAAGATATTTCCGTTCTCATTAAAGGGTGATGCTAAGACTTGGTATAATTCTCTTGCTCCTGGTTGTGTGCGTAGTCCCCAGGATATGATTTATTACTTCTCTGCTAAATATTTCCCTGCTCATAAGAAACAAGCTGCGGGAAATATATAATTTTGTGCAAATCAAAGAAGAGAGTCTCCCACAAGCTTGGGGGAGGCTTCTCCGGTTACTTAATGCTTTGCCCGATCATCCTCTTAAGAAAAATGAAATACTTGATATCTTTTATAATGGACTAACCGATGCTTCCAAGGACTACTTAGATAGTTGTGCTGGTTGTGTTTTCAGGGAAAGAACAGTCGACGAAGCTGAAATATTATTGAATAATATGTTGACTAATGAAAATAATTGGACTCTTCCTGAGCCAGTTCCTGAAGTAATTCCTGAACCAATTGAGCCAACCCCTGAGCCTATTCCTAAACCCGCTCCAAAGAAGAGAGGTGTTTTATTTCTCAGTCCTGAAGATATGCAAGAGGCAAAGAAATCAATGAAAGAAAAAGGTATTAAAGCTGAAGATGTTAAGAATTTACCACCTATTGAAGAAATACATGGTCTTAATTTACCGCCTGAAGAACCACATTGTCTTGATAACCCGACACAGGTAGTAAAGGTAAATTCTCTCTATAGATATAATAAAGTTGAAATACCCTCTACTAAATTTCATAGCCCATGCTTAGATGAATTTGACGACTTTATGGCTAGACAATAAAGTTTTAATGCTTATGTTGGTAGAGAGTTAAAGAATAATGCTTTCGAGATAGGACGCGTAGGTGATAATCTGGCTAGAGTTAAAGATGAACTTCACCGCGTTAGCAAATATGCTTCTATGGTTGCTACTCAAGCTAAGCAAGTACTCAAAGCTCAAAATGATTTGCTTGATGAATTGAATAATAAAAATGACTTTGCCGTTAGAGTGCCTACTAGAACTGGTAGAATGACTCAGGAACCTTTGTATCCTGAAGGCCACCATAAGAGAATCGAGCAAGATTCTCAGAGAAATAATTTAGAGGCACCTAGAAGAAGAAGAAAAACGATAGAACATTGCATGTTCTAGTGAACCTACTGTAGACACACCTGAGAATCCTAATGATATTTCTATGTATGATGCTGAAACACAATCAGGTGATGAACATGAACCTAGTGATAATGTTAATGATAATTTTCATGTTGATGCTCAACCTAGCAAAAACAATGATGTAGAGATTGAACCTGCTGTTGATCTTGATAACCCACAATCAAAGAATCAACGTTATGATAAGAGAGATTTTGTTGCTAGGAAGCACGGTAAAGAAAGAGAACCATGGGTTCAGAAACCCATGCCCTTTCCTCCTAAACCATCCAAGTCAAAGGATGATGAGGATTTTGAGCGCTTTGCTGAAATGATTAGACCTATATTCTTACGTATGCGCTTAACTGATATGCTTAAAGTAAATCCTTATGCTAAGTATATGAAGGATATCATCACAAATAAAAGAAAGATACTGGAAGCTGAAATTTCCACCATGCTTGCTCATTACACTTTAAGGGTGGAATAGCAAAGAAACTTGGAGATCCGGGTGTTCCAACTATACCATGCTCCATTACAGGAAATTATGTTAGAACTGCTTTATGTGATCTTGGAGCCGGTGTTAGTGTTATGCCTCTCTCTTTATATCGTAGACTTGAATTGAATAAGTTGACACCTACTGAAATATCTTTGCAAATGGCTGATAAATCAACTGCTATACCTGTCGGTATTTGTGAGGATGTGCCTGTTGTGGTTGCAAATGTCACTATCTTAACGGACTTTGTTATTCTTGATATTCGAGGACGATAGTATGTCTATTATCCTTGGTAGACCTTTTCTTAATACTGGAGGGGCTGTTATTGATTGCAACAAAGGCAATGTCACTTTTCATGTTAATGGCAATGAGCATACGGTATACTTTCCGAGGAAACAATCTCAAGTTCATAGCATCAATTCTATTGAAAAAGTTCCAACTATCATTTTTGGAGATTTTGAATTTCCTCTCCCTACTGTCAAGAAAATATATGATATTCTTATTGTTGGGGATTTTCATATCCCCGTTGAGGTAACTTAGTGTTATTCGAAATTTCTTCGGTTCCGTGTTATTCGGAATGAGTTTGTTAACAAGACTTGATCAACCTTGTTAGTGGGTTCATTTTGATGATCACGAGATGGATGAAACTAGAAGGCACAACCTTCTGTACCCTCTTTTTACTTTCTGTTATTTAGAATAAATGAAGCAAAAATAGTATTATCCGTCTGTTTTCTGAATTATCCATGAATTAAAAAATAGTCCGAAAATAAAAGTGCTCCAAATGCCCTGCAAATTTAGTATGATTTTTTCTGGAATATTTGAGGATTTTAGGCACTGAAAACACTGTAGGAGGGGCAAGCACCAAGCCACGAGAGAGGAGGGACCCCCCTGTAGGGCGCGCCCCCTGTCTCGTGGGCCCCTGGTGGCTCCCCTCCACTTATGCCAGCTCCCACACACTTCATCTTTTACCCAGAAAAATCCCCATCCAGCTCAAGCACGAGTTCTAGCTCGTTTTGCTGCGATTTTCGATCTCTTAGCTCAAAGCTCCATTCACAAAACTGCTTTGGGAGATTGTTGTTTGGTATGTGACTCCTCCATTGGTCTAATTAGTTTTTGTTTTAGTGTTTTATTCATTGCAAATTTTTGCTGCTTAGGTGACCATGTTCTTGAGCTTGCATGTTAAATTTTTGAGGTCCCAAGCAATTTCAATGCATCATATGGGCTCTAGGCACTTGTAGGAGTAGTTGCTATCATTCTTGTTTAGTTTTATGCACTTTTATTTTGAAGTTACTAAAAATTTCAGAAAATGTTAAGTAGGCTCTTTAAAGGCTCTTCTAGCCAAAGCTTTGAGGAAAATCAAGCCAAAGAGAAGGAAAAAGCCAAGTATAATCTTCCTCGCTTAGCGGAAGTACGGTCATGTGAATGGCCATGCGAGGATTTCTTGAAAGAAGCCGGAATTCATGAAGACTTTCATGCTTTAATCGAGACTGCAGGCCTCACCGGTTTCATCAACGACCGAATCGATCAGTATCTCTTACTTACCAATACTTTCGCACAAAACTTTTATTATTATCCTAAGAAATCACTGCCTGCAGTATCATTTCATTTATATGATGAATTCAAAGAACTATCTTTACGTCATTTTTGCGCGGTATGTAGGATACCTTATGAGGGAGAATTAGATGAACCCCATCGTGAAGATGTTGGTGGCTTTGTTAATACTATTGCTGTAGAGGAGCCAAAGAAGGGCTCCGAGGCGAAGGTCTCTAGCATACACTTTCCTGTTTTACGCTACTTTGCCATATTTGCTAGTAGATGTTTGATTGGTCCTGGAAATAGTGGAAATTTGAGCGTTCCAGATATTATTATTCTTCAACATGCTTTGCTGGGAGACAATACTTTTAATATGGGTGCCGTCATTGCTAAACGGCTAGCCCTGAATCGTACAAAAGGCCCCATATTTGGAGGTATCTATGATGCACATCTTGCTAGACATTTTCAGATACCCATGAGGCACCATGAGGAAAAGGAGACACTATTGCCTCCTCACATTTTAGATTACAAGAGCATGGTAGCACACAAGTTTATTGTTGACAACGAAGATAGGATGCTCTTGTATAAACTTAGATTCAATAAGAAACACTTTGAGATTATTATTTTGCCTACGCCTTTGTTGTTTGATTTGCTTGCAGAAAATTTTCTCGTCACACCAGAGGCGGTGAACAATCATCTAGATCAAGGTTTTACTCCAGAACCTGAACCTGAACCGGAACCTGAGCTGGACCCTTATTGTGCATCATCTGTCCGTGGGATCCGAAGATGACCAGCCAGTGGTATCCTGATTACACCTCCCAGTACACCAGGGAGAGTAGCGGCGGTCCTTGGTATTAGATCAACTTAGGCCAAAAGCCTAAGCTTGGGGGAGTACGTATTTCTCACCAACTTTACATTCATGTTCACACACTAGTCGTCGGTGCTCATACTCTTTCATTGTATTATCCATGCTAGTTTAAATTTCTTTTTCTAGTTTTCTTCTTGTGTGTTTGATAAACCTTAATAAAAACCAAAAAAATTAGTTAGTTTAATTTCCTTGCCTGTAGTAGGAATTAAAATGAAAACCCAAAAAGATTTCTCATTCTTCTTTTACTTGTTGGGAGCTTTCCTGTGTAAATAGTTTTATTTTCTTTTCTTTCCTTTGGGGGTCGAGAATACCATATTGAAAATGCTTAGTGGCTCTTATATGCATGATTGTTTATTTAATTTAGAGCCCATATTACTTGTCTTCTCTCTTGAGTTTAATGCTTGCACATCTCAACTTAGTTCAATGCACGTGCACTCTTATTATTATACACATCGTTCGGTCGTGCAAGTGAAAGGCAATAATGATGATATATGATGAACTTATTGGGATGAGAAAATCTGGTATGAACTCGACCTCTCTTGTTTTTGTAAATATGATGAGTTCATCGTTCCTGAGTCAGCTATTATGAAGTAAACATATTTACAATGACATTTAGAGATTATAGTTACTTGTGCCATGCTTGATTAGCTAGGAGTTATAATGGTTTACCTTGCGTGCCAACATGCTATTAGAATGATTATGATGTGGTATGATGGGACGGTATCCTCCTTTGGATGAATTGAGTGACTCGACTTGGCACATGTTCACGCATGTAGTTGAATCAAATCAACATAGCCCTCACGATATTTATGTTCATGGTGGATTATATCCTACTCATGCTTGTACTCAGTGTGAATTAATTTTAATGCATGCTTACGACTGTTGTCGCTCTCTCAGATGGTCGCTTCCCAGTCTTTTGCTAGCCTTCACCTGTACTAAGTGGGAATACTGCTTGTGCATCCGAACTCCTTAAACCCCAAAGTCGTTCCATATGAGTCCACTATACCTACCTATATGCGGTATCTACCTGCCGTTCCAAGTAAATTTGTATGTGCCAAACTCCAAACCTTCAAATGAAATTCTGTTTTGTATGCTCGAGCGGCTCATGTTATAACTAGGGTTGCCTATATCTTCCAAGCTAGGTGGGTTATTCTCAGAGGAGTGGACTCTGCTCCTCATTCACGAGAAAGGGCCGGTAACTGGGATGCCCAGTCCCATGATCCAAAAAGATCAAAGCAAATCAAAATAATTAAACAAAACTCCCCCAGGGTTGTTGTATGTTGGAGGCACTCGTTGTTTCAAGCAAGCCATGGATTGATGCTTGTTGGTGGTTGGGGGAGTATAAACCTTTACCATTCTGTTTGGGAACTGCCTATAATGCATGTAGTATGGAAGATACAGCCATATCATAGTTGTTGCGTTAACAGGAAAAGTATGCCGCTCGAAATGTTATTCAATCTCTATTTTAAGATCGAGCTCTGGCACCTCTACAAATCCCTGCTCCCCTCTGCGAAGGGCCTATCTATTTACTTTTTATGTTGAGTCATCACCCTTCTTATTAAAAGCACCCGTTGGAGAGCACACTGTCATTTGCATTCATTATTATTGGTTTATATTGGGTATGACTTGACTGTATCTCTTTTACCATGAATTACAATGTTTAGTCAGTCCTTGATCTTTAAAGGTCCTCTGCATTTATGTTTTGCGGTCTCAGAAAGGGCTAGCGAGATACCATTTTGTTATATCATGTTATAATTATTTTGAGAAAGTGTTGTCATTCGAGTTTTATTATTATGGCTCGCTAGCTGATTATGCTATTGATATGAGTAATTGTGAGACCTAGGTGTTAGTGTTAGTATGGTTAGTTCATAATATTTGCTGAAACTTGAATGCTGGCTTTTCATGTTTACAACAACAAGAGCAAATAGAGTTTGTAAAAGTTTTTCTTTATCACTTTCAGTATATCAACTGAATTGCTTGAGGACAAGCAAAGGTTTAAGCTTGGGGGAGTTGATATGTCTCCATCGTATCTACTTTTCCAAACACTTTTTCCCTTGTTTTGGACTCTAACTTGCATGATTTGAATGAAACTAACCCGGACTGACGTTGTTTTCAACAAAACTACCATGATGTTGTTTTATGTGTAGAAAAGAAAAGTTCTCGAAATGTCCTGGAAATCCACGGAGGCACTTTTTGGAATTAATAAGAATTTACGACATGGAGTCCACAGCCTATCCACGAGACAGGGTGGCGCCCCCCTAGGGCGCGGCCTCCTATCTCGTAGGCCCCCTGGACCTCCACCGACCTCAACTCCAACTCCATATATTCCGTCTCGGGGAGAAAAAAAATCAGAGAGAAAGTTTCACCGTGTTTTACGACATGGAGTCGCCGCCAAGCCCTAATCTCTCTCGGGAGGGCTGATCTGGAGTCCGTTCGGGGCTCCGGAGAGGGGGATTCGTCACCGTCGTCATCATCAACCATCCTCCATCACCAATTTCATGATGCTCACCGCCGTGCGTGAGTAATTCCGTCGTAGGCTTGCTGGATGGTGATGGGTTGGATGATATTTACAATGTAATCAAGTTAGTTTTGTTAGGGTTTGATCCCTAGTATACACTATGTTCTGATATTGATGTTGCTATGACTTTGCTATGCTTAATGCTTGTCACTAGGGCCCGAGTGCCATGATTTCAGATCTGAACCTATTATGTTTTCATGAATATATGTGTGTTCTTGATCCTATCTTGCAAGTCTATAGTCACCTATTATGTGTTATGATCCGACAACCCCGAAGTGACAATAATCGGGATACTTCTCGGTGATGGCCGTAGTTTGAGGAGTTCATGTATTCACTATGTGTTAATGCTTTGGTCTGATTCTCTATTAAAAGGAGGCCTTAATATCCTTTAGTTTCCGTAAGGACCCCGCTGCAACGGGAGGGTAGGACAAAAGATGTCATACAAGTTCTTTTCCATAAGCACGTATGACTATTTACGAAATACATGCCTACATTACATTGATGAATTGGAGCTAGTTCTATATCACTCTATGTTATAACTATTGCATGAGGAATCGTATCCGGCATAATTATCCATCACTGATCCATTGCCTACGAGCTTTTCGCATATTGTTCTTCGCTTATTTACTTTTCTGTTGCTACCGTTACAAATACTACAAAAAACCCAGAAACATTTATCTTTTCCGTTGCTACCGTTACCTTTATTATCATACCACTTTTGCTACTAAATACTTTGCTGCAGATACTAAGTTATCCAGGTGTGGTTGAATTGACAACTCAACTGCTAATACTCAAGAATATTCTTTAGCTCCCTTGTGTCGAATCAATAAATTTGGGTTGTACTTCACCCTCAAAAGCTGTTGCGATCCCCTACACTTGTGGGATATCACAACCCATGGCTCACTAGTGGGCTACTAGCAGGCTTATTTACGCGCTCCTCCAATCGATCTACTCCATTTTGAGTTAGGAACATGCAAAGAACTAGAAGTCACATCCAGCACATGGATGATATCATGGGGTTTACATGTTGGTAAGATGGGATGAGTGTGTGCTCGATGCATAATAGCCATGTATGATATAGCAATGTATTTCCAACGTCTAGTATATCATGTCGTAACTGCCTAGATTGTGCCTATTCAAAGCTATAGATTATATGGGTTTGGTGTCTTAACTCCTGAGGCCAGAGATTTTCCTTTTATAAGCATGGATCGGGAGGGGGCATGGGCCCTCCCCTAACCATTAAGTGTGCATTCATGTTTCTTCTTCTACCCTTTCTTTTCCCCAAAGAAACTTATGCTCAGCTACATGAATTAATTACACTTTGGAGTAACTTGTAGGCCCAAGTTTAGTTTGATCAGTTCAATAGTATGCATGGAGTTGTAGAATACAGAGGATTGGGGAATTGCTGGGTGGTTTTCGTAGGGAATTTTCTCTGAATTGGTTTGGATGCAGGTTTCAGTTTGCTTCAGTTTTACTCACCTTAGTTTATAGATTTTGTGATTGACCAACCTCCTTCTATACTATGTACCTAGCTGATGAGTACATTACAATGTGTAGCTTGTAGAATCCTATTTCGTTGCATTAGTCTAGTGATAGCTTGGAGTTTTTGTATACAACGTATTGTTGGTTGATATTTCTCAAACATGTCTATAATGTATGTATGGTTCATGCTATTTTGCTATAATTTACATACACTTTGGACATATATTTTATCAACTTTTATTGGACTAACATAGTAATCAGGTGCCCATTGTCAATTCCTGTTTTTTGCTGTTTTTGCAATCTCAAGAAAATCCTTAGAAAATGTCTAAGGAATAATACAAGAAAAATAGCAAGAAGTTTCGCACCAGGAAAAGACCCAAGAGCCAAAGCTCTGCACCAGGGGCCACCCACTATGTAGGCGCCTGATGTAAGTGCCCTAGGTCTCTGGGTACCTATAGGAGGCGCCTATGGCATGTGGGTTCCCATGGCCGCCCTTTGATATGTCTCCAACATATCTATAATTTTTGATTGCTCCATGCTATTATATTATCTGTTTTGGATGTTTTATATGCATTATTATACTATTTTATATTATTTTCTGGGACTAACCTATTAACCTAGTGCCCACTGCCAGTTGTCGTTTTTCCTTGTTTTTGGCTTTTTCAGAAAGGAATATAAAATATAGTCCAAACGAAATAAAACTTTTGCGATGATTTTTCTTGGACCAGAAGACACTCATGTAGTTTGGAGACGGGGCCAGAGGAGTCCTGAGGGGCCCACAAGCCCTCAGGGCACGCCCCCTGGCTTGTGGCCCCCTCGGAAGTCCGCCAACCCTAATATTTGCTCTATAAATTCCAAAATATTCTCAAACCATCAGAGGCATCCACCAAAATACTTTTACACCGCCTCAAGCCTTTGTTCTCATGAGATCCCATCTTGGGGCCTTTTTCGGTGATCTGCGACAGGGGGATTCGATCACGGGGGGCCTCTACATCAACCTTGCTACCCTGCCGATGATGTGTGAGTAGTTTGCCACAGACCTACGGGCCATAGCTAGTAGCTAGATGGATTCTTCTCTCTCTTCGATCTTTAATACAATGTTCTCCTTGATGTTCTTGGAGTTCTATCCGATGCAATACTTTTTGGCGATGTATTTGTTGAGATCCGATGAATTGTGGATTTATGATCAGATTATCTATGAATATTATTTGAGTCTTCTCTGAACTCTTTTATGCATGATTAAGATATCTTTGTATTTCTCTTCAAACTATCGATTTGGTTTGGCCAACTAGATTGGTTTTTCTTGCAATGGGAGAGCCGGAGAGGTGCTTAGTTTTGGGTTCAATCTTGCGGTGTCGTCACCCAATGACATAGTAAGGGTAGCGAGGCACGTATTGTATTGTTTCCATCAAGGATAAAAATATGGGGTTTACATCATATTGCTTGAGTTTATCCCTCTACATCATGCCATCTTACTTAAGGCGTTACTCCGTTCTTATGAACTTAATACTCTAGATGCATGCTGGATAGCGGTCTATGTATGGAGTAATAGTAGTAGATGTAGGCAGGAGTCGGTCTACTTATCGCGGACATGATGCCTATATTCATGATCATTGCCTTAGATATCGTCATAACTTTGCGCTTTTCTATCAATTGCTCCACAGTAAAATTTTTACCCATCGTATGATTTCTTCAAGAGAGAAGCCTCTAGTGAAACCTATGGCCCCCGCGTCTATTTTTCATCATATATTTTCATATCTATAAACCCCAAAACCCAAAAATACCTGAGTTTTATTTACTTTTACTTTGTTTTACGTTTTAGTAATCTTTTATATCTATCTCTATCAGATCTCATCCTTGCAAGTGACGATGAAGGGATTGACAACCTCTTTATCGAGTTGGGTGCAAGTATTTGATCGTTTGTGCAGGTGCATAGACTGGAGACTTGCTTGTACATCCTACTAGATTTATACCTTGGTTCTCAAACTAAGGGAAATATTTATCTCTACTTTGCTACATCATCCTTTCTTCTTCAAGGAAAAAACCAACGCAAGCTCAAGAAGTAGCACCCTTCGGTGTCCCATGGTATATATATACTCCAAAAAGTTCACCATAACTATCAAACATTTTTTTCTTCGCCACCACATTGTGTTTCCGAGATGATCTTTGTTTTTAGCCATGTGATGTCTTCTACACACTTATATCCTTGAAGGCCTTGTTGCTGCTCCAAGCACAGAGGATTATAGCACATCAGTAAATTTCTCTCAAGTGGATGACCTAAAGTTTATCAATCTGTGGGAGGCGTGTTGAAAGTAGCACCTCTCAAATAACTCTGCAATCAAACACAAGTAGTCTCTTGTGTCTGCAACACACCTAATACAATTGTCAGTTGTATAGGTGCAGTGGTTCGACCAATATGTTGATATTTGGGTCATAGATTGACATTTTGGATGTTAATAATATTTTTGTATTTTCGGAATAAATTAGGATAGCAAGGTAAATAGTAGTAAAAGTAGGCAAAACGGTGTCTTAGTGCTTAGAGACAAGGCCTATGGTTTATACTTTCACCAATGTCAACTCTCAACATCATTGACATAGTTAAACAATATGATATATTCTCAAAAATTGTAGTAAAGAATCACTCCAAAATTCCTCTTTTGTTGGACCAAAGTAGAATGAGATCGCGTTGGTGCGCAAATTGTCAACCTCCTCAAAGTTGCATTTCTAATCTTAATCTAGGGCGTGTTTGGCAGCCGTAGCAGACGGTCTTGGCTAGCTCAAGCCTGGCTCACATGAGGCTGGTTGAACAAATACAGCCTCACATTGTTTGGTTGATCGCATCTAGTTCTTTCACATTAGGTGATAGCTTAGCGCATGGTGTTTGATTGCCAACATTGTCTGCACTCACACATAAGCACGTTGTTTGGTTGCACACATGATGCAAGGTGTGCTAACCTTGTACCCTACTCCCTCCGTCCGCTAGAAAGTGTGCGTCTGGGTATTTCAAGACAAATTAATGAATTTTGCAGAAACCCCCTTCCACCCCCATTTAAGCTACTGACAATTGTGGTGTTGCTTCGATTCAAGTGTACAACTAATGCCAACACAAAGCAGAAAGCAATCCAATCACCAAAAACTACTTAGCGCCAAAGAGTTTTTCTCCACTTTCACTGTTCCCGCCATTTAAACTACTAAAATAAGAATGGTACTTGGCGCCAGAGAAATTAGAAGAGGCGCCATGTTTAAGAATTGGAACCCAAGCGTCCAACCCAGCTACAAAAGGAAGCTCACATGAAGAAAACATTACACCATACACACTATCCATGGCCATGGACTTGAACATAGCACCACCAGATGAGGAAGAACATGGAGCTGCCCTGCATGAGCAACCTGTACACGAAGAAGATGAAGCTGCCTTGCATGATGAACTCCAGCTTGAACATCACTTTGATCTAAACATGGACCCAGGTACTCTTTGCTGATCTGTTCACTTCTTCTTGTTCAATTCTTTTACATACCGTAGCTAATCATGATGGTGCCTTGAGGTAGAAGATGAACATCAGCCCGATGTTGCACATGGAGAGGAGGATTTGCATGAATCGGTTGAGTCAGGTTAGTAAAGAATTTAGTAATAGCATATATGAATGTTTAATTACAATCTTACCCAACTACTCACAAAATCTCACGTTGTAGATGATGAACTTGAAGCTGCCTTGCATGAAGAACTCTAGCATGAACATCACTTTGATCTAAACATGGACCCAGGTACTCTTTGTTGATATGTTCAACTCTTCTTGTTTAATTCTTTTGCATACAATAGTTAATCCTGATCTTGTAGACGATGAACTTGAAGACCAAGGTGGTGTTTTACAGAGCATAGAAGAGTAGGTGCAAGCAAGGAATGGAGCTCTACATAACCTTCACGTTGACCAGGAGGTCTATGGTGTGTATGCAGATGACATAGAGATTCAGTTTGAGGAAGAAGAGCTTGATGATTCAGAACCAGATGAATCCATGTATGATTTAGCACCAGAAGAAGACATGCATGTGGAGCAAGAGCAACACGATAATGAGCAAGTTCATGATGAAGACAAATACAATAATTTAACAGATTTGCAAAGGACTGGTATTTATGAAGAATTTCTAGCAAGAAGTGTCAATCGGAAATTAAAGAAGACCACAACTAGAGAAGTTGCAAACATGTTCCATGTTTCAGTGCACAAGGTCAGGCGTGTTTGAAGGAGAGAGAAGGAGTGTCTTCGAAAAGGCGTACCCGTCAATGTAAGATCGAGGAAGCTGAAAAATAGTGGGCGCAAAAGGATTGTAATTGACCTCAATATGGTTGCTGAGATTCCTCGGAGTCAAAGGAGAACTATACACTGCCTTGCAACAGCTTTGGGTGTGAAGAAAAGCACACTGCATAGGATGTTTACGGACGGCTTGATCGATAGGCATTCAAGATCACTCAGACCATATTTGAAGGAAGCAAACAAAAAGGCCAGGCTGCAGTTTTGTCTCTCTATGTTTGACCAACAAAGTTTGCAAAATAGGCCCACGTTCAGGGATATACAGAACATAATCCATATAGATGAAAAGTGGTTTAACAACACTCAGAAGACCATGAAATTCTACAAGCTGCAATCAGAAGAAGACCCACATAGGACTATGCAAAATAAGAACTCCATTGGCAAAATCATGGTTTTGGTTTATATAGCTAGGCCTAGATACAATGCATAAGGTATTTGCATTTTTGATGGGAAGACAGGCATTTGTCCCTTTATCAAAAAGGTGAATTTCAACCTTTACTTCCTTTATTTATTATATGCACATCAATACTTAATCTAACTTGAGTTGCTTTGTTGTTTGTAGGAGCCAGCACCACGGAAAAGTGACTACCTTCCAAGAGGAACACTAATCACCAAAACAATCTCATTAAGAGAGATACATCGAGGGAGTTTCTGATTCAAAAGGTACTACCATCTATTCAAGCAGTTTGGCCTCAAGAGCTCGCATGTGAGAGCATATGGATCCAGCAAGACAATGTGCCCTCACATGTCCCAAGCAATGACCCATGTTTCCTTAATGTTGTTGCCTAAACTGGGCTTGATATTCACCTCATGCATCAGCCCCCGAACTCACCGGATATGAATATCCTAGACCTTGGCCTATTTTCCTCACTATAGTCCATGTCGGATACGCTAGTGTCTAACAATTTAGATGAGCTAATCAAAATTGTGCAGCAAGAATATGATGCCTATGATGCTGATAAGATAAACAAGAATTTTCTTACAGTACAAAGCTGCTTAATTGAGGTCATGAAGAGAGGTGGAGGCAACGACTACAAGATCCCTCACATGTACAAAGATGGCCTAGAACGTGCAGGAAATCTTCCTTTTTAGATTTTGACCGCGAACTCTATGAGTTCCTAATGTTTTAGATTTTGACCGCAAACTCTATGAGACCGTCTTGCAGACCTTAGCCAACCAGAAGTTCTAATACTAGATGCGGCAACTTTTGTAATGCTAGACTATTGTATTACAACAGTCAAGCCTTAATTTTAGAGACCAGGGCTTGATTTTTCATTGGGAAACGTTTCAGCGCGGTGCGCTGGCCGAACGATTCGGCCGGTCGCTCGCGAGCCACGCGATGAGCCCCCCATCGCACGCCTCGCGCATCACCCTGGCCCACCTTATCTTCTCCCTCTCTCTTCTTCCTCCCGATCCCCTCCTTTCTCTCTCAGCCTAGCGCGCTGCTGGCCCTCTTCTTCCTCCCTCGGATCCCGACGTCGGCCAGCCTAATCCCGTGCAGGTCCCCTCGCCCCGCCCCCCAATACAAGTTCCCCCCGCCCCGACGAGCCCTCCATGCAACTGAAAAAGCTACATCCGTTCATGCGGAAGCTTCAAACTGTATTTGAAAAAGCTTCAACCGACGAAATAGATAAGTTTCATGCGAACACTACGAAAGAAAAAAAGTTACAACCGTCGGCTTGGAAAGCTTCAACCGTGAATTGAAAATCTTCAACCCGCTTTATACAAGGCTTCAACCAACTGTATAGAAAGCTTCACCCCCATGAGTACACACCGAAAAAAGATGCAATTGTCGACATGAAAAGCTTCAACCGCATTTCTGAAAAGCTTCAACCGTATTTCTGAAAAGCTTCTACCAGAGACCGCGACAAAAAGCTTCAGCCGTATTTCTGAAAAGCTTCAACCGTAATTCTGAAAAGCTTCAACCGTATTTCTGAAAAGCTTCAACCAGAGACCGCGACAAAAAGATTCAACCGTATTTCTAAAAAGCTTCAACCGTAATTCTGAAAAGCTTCAACCATATTTCTGAAAAGCTTCAACCAGAGACCGCGACAAAAAGCTTGAATCGGCAACTCACTATTGATGCAACTGACTACTGCGGTGGCTTCCCGGCGGAGCTGCAACGGCGACGAACTCCAAGCACCGGCAGGGGTCGATTTTTGTTTGCTGGGTCCATTTTTTTGCTGCATCAGAGGGGCGGGGCCATGGGGCACCTGTGCTCCAACTGGCGAGCGGCAACGGCGAGGGCGAGCGGCGAACGGCGACGGGGATGATGACGAGGTAGATGCCCATGGCTAGGTGTGGGATGGCCCGTGGCGCTTGCCGTTGCTCGATTTGATGCGGAAGGTAGACGACGACGCGGAAGGGGCTCGATCTGACGGTTGGGAGGCCCAACCGTTGGGCCGGCGCACCGGCGCAGATCACTGCCCTTTTTCATTCCTCAACATAGTACCATTTATCCAACATAAATTTACTGTCGTAACAAGAGATCATGCATAACCGAAAATTAACTTTAGAGACCAGGACACTAATCACCATAACAATAGATCATCCATAGTAATAATATCTGCCATACTCCAATAGTACAAATCGATTTTCATACTTGCAGAGCATAACAATATGTAGCCATACTTACTACGTCCAGCCAAACTAAAAGCCAAACAAATTGAAGATTGCATCCAGCCAAGTTACGGAGCTAGTAGTGCTTGCTCATCTTCTCCGCAGCATTCCTAGCACTAGCAGCCGCTCCGTCATGGTTAGCCCCAGGATGCATTGATGCCGCCGTGCTGTCTTGCCCAACACCTACGGACGCGCTGTCCTGCCCAGCACCTGCTGCCGCGCCAACCTGGTTAACCGCATGACCCGCTGCAGTGCCGGGTACAACGCCTCCATGGCCTACACCTGCTTCACCGCCAGCCCCTATGTACTCGTCCAGGTCAAGGATCTTGGCACCGCAACCAAATCGCCGCCATCGAAGGATGTACGAAGGCGGACGCGGTCGAAACTTGACTGCACGAGCACGGTGAGGGCCGCCAGAACCAGATCCTCTGCGGTCGCGTGTTGCGCCACCGGTCGTCACGACGGCCACGACTTGCTGTCCATCGCCGGCTTCCGCTCCTCCGTCCGCCATGGCTCCAGTGAGGCACACTGTACTGGGAGTTTATATGGACTGGCCGCCATTACTCTCTTGATGACCAACGACTGCCTTGGATTGGAGGATTGAGTCCCAACAAACTAGGATTGGATAAAGGGAGGAGAGATACTCTGGGAGAGGAGGAAGATTGGGGAAATTTTGGGGGAGAGGACGAGTGGATCGGGTCGTTGGGGAGAAAACGAGTGGATTGGGTGGTGGAACGCTGCGGTTGCCTTGAGGCTTAGGCCCTGTACAACGCAGGTACTTACACAGGTGCCTCGTTCGAAAATACCGGTTTTTCTCCGGGCAGATGCTTACACAAGTGCTTATTAGATGGTACGGAAGCAAACTTTGGCTTCGATGCCAGCCGATGCTTAGGGGAGTTTACTGCTCTCCTTCCCTCACGGGTGCTACATATTTTTTTTTAATAAAGACACCCAAAGAGCATCTTAAATCTGATTATCATCGAGGAAAACAAAGGCCAGTACAAAGGATAGACAACTGGACGTAGAACGACCAGTAAAAAATAAAATTACAATAAAAAGCATACTAGTCTTCTTCTTTCTCTGATTGTACGCTGCCCGCCGGCGATTGAAAATTGCACTGAACCAACAGCAAAGAAAAGCAAAACCTGCAAATGCCCTCGCCACACAAGGCTTTGAAGACCGCAATAGCCACTCGTCCCTTGAGACGAGATCTAAAAGTCGTTGAAGTAGCATCGGCTGGAGCATCACCCCAAGCAGAACAAGCTTGCAATCCAACTAAAAGCATCTTCAACAGCTCGTCTAAATGATCGTCTAAAGCCCATATACACGACGAAGGCCCGAAAACGGCCTCCCAGCAGCTCGTGCATCGCGTCGTCTATCTATCCACATCGTCCAAATTCACCTCCACATTGTCTACGCATAGACATCGTCGAGACATCGTGGATAGAGGAACCGCTCCATCCCAGAGCGGTTGGCGCCACCATCCGGAGTCGTTGGAGCTGCGCCTGCAACGTCGCGAGGTCGCCCTTGTTCCCTCGAGGTATGGCTCCTTTCTTCCTCGACAGACAGAGAGGGAGGGTTGGGGCACCGGAGCCAGGGCGGGTTGGAGATGGATCCAGCGGCCGCCGCGGCGCTCGAGGGCCACCTCGCGCCTCTCTGTTGAGGTAGCCGTGCAGGGTATCCAGTAGTACGTTAACTGAATATGTTCAGTGCAGGTTAACTGAATATGTGGCAATGCATTGGCCGTGCAGCTTAACTGAATACTCCCTCCGTTAAGTGTCTCAAGCTTAGTACAACTTTGTACTAAGTACTCCCCCCGTCCTAAAATTCTTGTCTTACATTTGTCTAAATATGGGTGTACCTAATACCAAAACGAAACTTGATACATCCGTATTTGGACAAATCTAAGACAAGAATTTTGGGACGGAGGGAGTACAAAGTTGAGACACTTATTTTGGAACGGAGGAAGTATGTGGCAATGCATTGGCCGTGCAGGTTAACCGAATATGTTCAGTGCTACTGGACTGAAAATTTTAATTAGATACTCTGCGTGTACTACTAAGTATGTTCAGTGATACTAATATTGCTACTCCCACTTATATAGAGAATTTTCTTTGATATTGATGGTACTTTTTTCTTGCGAATTGATATTGATGGTACTAGGTAGGCTATATGATGTAGTTAGAAACCAATGCAATTATAAATTGTTTGAATTACCATTGAAATGGTAGTTGAATTGGTAGTTAGAAAATAATATTATAATATAGGAGAGAGAATATAGACGTTCTATATATAGACATTCTGCTGCAAAACTGAACGTGTATATCAAAGAATCTTTATAGACCATTGTCTATATGGATATATAGACACCCAAATTTACACATGCTGTTGGAGATGCTCTAAGCACCTACTGGAAGACTCTTCATTGTGTGGCAAAATTTTCTTGAGATGCAACAATACTAAGCACCGGTGCATAAGCACCGGTGCATAAGCACCTAGCATTGTACAAGGCCTTAGAGCATCTCCAGCCGTTGAGCCCCCACGAGGCATTTTTTCGCCTCTTGGGGCTGCCGGCGATGATTTTGGTCTGGGATTCTGGGAACGAAAAATCCTCCGGCCGTTTCCAACTCCAAGCGCCCCCAAGCGAGGCCGTCGTCCTCGCCGCGTCACCATGCCGCCCGCTCGTCCTTCCAGCAGCGCGAACTCGCCTCCGCTGCCCGCTGCTGCCCCCGCCCGCGCTAGCCGCCGCTGCTCACGCCCGCTGCCGCTCGCGCCCGTGGCCTGGCCGCGCGCACGCGCGTCTGCGCACTGCTACTCGTGCCCGCTCCTGGCCGCGCCCAAGATCTCCTCGTTACGCCCGCTCCTGGCCTGGCCGCACGCGCGGCGCCCGCTCCTGTCCGCGCCCGCGCGTGCCCGTGGCCGCGTTGGCGCCTGGCCGCACGCGCCCTTCGTGGCTGCCGCCGCCGAGGACGGAGAGGAGGAGGAGGAGAAGGCACGGCACGCCATGCCCCGACCAGCCCGGCCGCCGCTGGCCGGCGCGCCCGGTGCCGGGGCCGCCCGTGGCGCGCTGGCCGCCGCCAATGCGTGGCTTGTCTTGGCCGGGGCCGCCCGTGGAGCGCGCGAAGGAGCTAGGCGGCGCGGGCGAGCACTGGCCCGAGGGCCGCCGCTTCCTGGAGGGCCACAGGCACGAGGTGGTGAGCACTGGCCACAGGGCCGGCGTCTTGCGGGAGGAGGTGGTGGAGGAGATCTTGGGCGTGGCCGGGCGGCCGCTTCCTCCCTCGACGCCGGTGGCTGGGGATGCCGTCCGTGGGCGTCGGGGATGGCGGCGTCGACGAGGACTGGACAGGGCGAGACGGAGAGGAGAGGAGGCACGCGCGGCAACGGGAGGAGGAAAAGGTGGAGAGAGAGACGAAAATGTGGGGAAAGAGAGACAAAAAGGTGGGGGAGAGAGGAGATATGTCACTGTAGGTGGGGGCAGCGCGTGCAAAACGGTGAAATTAGCCCCCCCCCCCGGGTGCCCCCCAGGTTCCTGGGTTTGGGTTGGGACTGCCGGCGCCGATTTTTGCTTCATCCGGCCAAAAAGGAGGGTTTGGCGGCACGAGTGGGAAGATTTTTATGCGCTGGCGCACAAAAACGTGCTTCGGAGGGTTTCCTGGGGGACCGACTGGAGATGCTCTTAGACCGAGGGGTGAACGCAAAATTACCTCAATGGATCGCTGCGGAGCCAGACGTACACTTATTATGGGAAAAGTACTCGAGCCAGATGCACACTTTCTAGGGGACAGAGGGAGTATGTGGTGAGGTTACCTTACACGTGATCACATCTAGCACACCAACGCCATAACACTGTAATGGTGACGAGCTGCACGATGATGATGAAGTTATTCACTACAAGGCGTGGTGCCGCCTTGGCAACTGCAACATTGCCAACTTCAACCACGTCAGATGTGTGCTTTCACGCGTAGTTAGCGTAAACTTCTTCTATCACCTGCCTAGTCTTAAACCTCTATGGTTGTTGTTGCTGTAAGATGCAACTTGTTCACTTCAAGCTTCCCATGAACTGTAAACCCCTGATGCCCTCCCGATGAACACCGCACACCACTTGTCCTAGCAGTGCACAAGAGCAATAGTTGAAGCAGCAAGAAAAATAACAACAAGCAAGCAATGGAGCAGAAGTAGTAAGCATGCATGATCATATGCATAGCAAGTTCTAACCTAGCACTACTGTGGTGTTATCCTACACATCCAAAATAGGGTGTCATCCTACCACCGCAAGTTAACGATCATCATGAGGGGTTAGTATATACCATCTCAACAAAACATACATACCATCAAACAGTTTTCAAACCCTAGCTACACAAAATGACGTCGTCATCGTCGTTGCCATTGCCATCGCCATCCAGGATTATTACACGCGGTAATGGGTAGCAAGCTCTATTAGTAGTGCTTGCCTAGCCAGCTCCTGAGCCAGAGCACCCCGTGGGCTTCTACCATGGCAACAAACCCAACACCCTGGGTCTTGTTGTACGGTAGGTGGCTGACAACTGCCCTGAGAGCATCATCGCTGAAGCCACCTTGCTCCATGATGGCACTGTACAGGCCAGGGTGGACGTCGATGACCTTGCTCTCCCTAATAGCATTTGCCACCTCCTTCACTGCCTCAGTCATGCTGGTGTAGACACTGATCTCCTCCATCAGGTCGCCCCTCTTCCTCTTCCTATCGAGCATAGGGACATGCTCAAATGGCTTGTGAAGGCCATCAAGGACTGCCTCTACGTATGAGGTGCCTGGGAACTCCGGCATGGGAGAATTGAGAGGCTCACCGGAGCCCATGGCATGCTTGCCGGTTGCCAGACCGAAGGAGAAGATGTGCTAAATCTGGTTGTAGTTCTGGATGGGTGTGTTGGGGAACTCAGCATCCTTGGGGTGATCCTAAGATAGAAGCACAAGGGTTGTTAGTTGCTACAAGGAAATGACAGTGTGCAAAACAAGGGGACAGTGAGCTGGCCGCGACATGGCCGGTGTAGTGCTCTGCCTCCAGAATGATGGAGCAAGTACTCTAATCCCAGGATGCGCCGCTAAGGTCTCTGAGCTTGGACACTTGGATCCATCGAGCTCTCCACTTCCTCAGTTGGTTGTACACCTAGGTGGCGGTCACCTCCTGGCCACAAAACTCGAACACCTGCTTCGCAACGGTGTTCAAATGCACCTCCTTGAAGCCTTTGTCAGTCCTAACCCCACTAGATATGAGCTCGCACATCTTGTTCAACACGGATAGGGACATGAATGGCTGCCACATCATCTTGTTACCCCTACCATCCTTCTTAGCTTTCAGTGCAGCGCCAAGAGAATTGGCAGTTGGCTCAACGAGCACAACTGGCACAAAGCAAGAAGCACCAGGTGAAACCTCAAACACCTTTGAATCAGCGGGCATGTTCTGATCAAGGAGCGGTTAAGAGTCCTCGACATAGGAGGCCGCAAACTGCCTGTCCAACGGGACAAGATCCCGACTAACATCTTGCATCTGCGTGGTCATGTCCTACAATCGTATCACGCATACACAATAAGCATAAAACACACAGTGCCACAACATAACAACCAGACGATCTATGAAAGTAGGGGCGTACATGCCAACTAGATATGAATCCATCACCAATAGCTACCACAACATCAGAACTAGCTATCAATCAATTGTGTTCATCACAAATAGCTACTCCAGCATGCTACAAATCGTACACAACTAACTATGAATCCATAGTGTTCATCCATAGTGTTCCTCATTATCATACTACCCAATCTACACAGATCCAACACAAATAGCTACCACTATATCCAAATCTAGCATCTGCTCAAAGATCAATGCATGAATCAACCCACCACATGATGGCACATCTAACCTTATGACCATATCCTCCCAGATCTAGCTTGAACGAACACAGAGAAAGAGGTCATTGAACTCATAGAGGCCATGGCTGCAGCTCATAGGGGACGCTGGAAGGGTCAAAGAAGTTGTGGACAGGACTCGCCGCCGCCGTTGATCGCCAGCCGGTGAAGGAGCTCCCCTTACATGGTCGTCGGTGCCGGTGCGCACCGGCGGGAAAGATCAAAAGGGGAGAAGGTTGGCGGGGCTTTGGGAGGTGAGAGGATGGAGGCTAAATAGGGTGACCGAATCGACGGGAGGTGAGCCGAAATCCTCCCACCGATTTTTCAAAGATGCACGCGAGGTCGCGCCATCTCCATTGTTGCATGAGCTCAGTGCCGCGTTGCCCTCCCTTGCCTCGCACGAGCCTGGCTCTGGAGAAACTGTTGATCCGGGTGTAGGTCGCGAGCCTGACTGGGAGTGCTGTAAAGTTTGTGCCATGTAGGCCGAACAGTGTATACAGGCCAACCAAGCAACCTGATTCATTCACGTGTGGGCCTGGTTGGGCCTTATGCGGGCAGCCAAACGTGTCCCTATTGAGCCACCCCAATGTCATCTCGAGAAGCCCATAAATTACACTACGACAACACCTTATGATTTTTATCGTTCTAGCCTATTATCCATTCAGTTACCGCAATGTTACTACGACTCTCTCGAAGTTATACTAGACATGCATCATGTAATATCTCAATGATTACCAAAGATTCAATCCAATATAAAGAAACTGTCACGCCCAATATGCGATACTATCCTAAAGAGACTCGAAGGTCCCACCAAGGATAGAACCGCATATTGAAACGCTTTGCAAGGTGGATATCATTACATCAACATTACATAATAGATGGGGATACATACAAGAGGCATATAA
Organism: Triticum aestivum; assembly: GCF_018294505.1. Classification (NCBI taxonomy): domain Eukaryota; kingdom Viridiplantae; phylum Streptophyta; class Magnoliopsida; order Poales; family Poaceae; genus Triticum; species Triticum aestivum. The sequence continues at coordinate 633,337,033 of NC_057804.1, read as the reverse complement.
TGCCACACGAATACAACATCAATACATCATACATAAGATCAACATCCGAACTACGGATGAAACACAAACAGAAACTCAAACGACATCCACCCTGCTAGCCCAGGCTGCTGACCTGGAACCTATGCCCTGATCGAAGAAGAAGCAGAAGAATAACTCCAAAACAAGTAAACATCGCTCTCGCGTCATGATCATCGCATAACCTATACCTGCAACTGTTGTTGTAGTAATCTGTGAGCCACGAGGACTCAGCAATACCATTACCATGGGTATCAAGACTAGCAAAGCTTAATGGGAAAGGAAGGGGTAAAGTGGTGAGGTTGCAGCAGCGACTAAGCATGATATGGTGGCTAACATACGCAAATAAGAGCGAGAAGAGAGCAAACGGAATGGCCGTGTAGCTAGCAATGATCAAGAAGTGATCCTGAACTCCTACTTATGTCAAACATAACCCAAAAACCGTGTTCACTTCTCGGACTCCGCCGAAAAGAGACCATCACGGCTACACACGCGGTTGATGCGTTTTAATTCAGATCTGGTGTCAAGTTATCTACAACCGGACATTAACAAATTCCCATCTGCCCATAACCACAGGCACGGCTTTCGAAAGTTTATACCCTGCAGGGGTGTCCCAACTTAGCCCATTATAAGCTCTCGCGATCAACGAAGGATATTCCTTCTCCTAGGAAGACCCGATCAGACTCGGAATCCCGGTTTACAAGACATTTCGATAATGGTAAAACTAGTCCAACCAGACCGTCCGATGCGCCGACAATCCCAATAGGAGCTGCACATATCTCGTTCTCAGGGCAACACCAGATGAACACTACGTACAACTAAAACCAGCCTTCAAGTTTCCCCGAGGTGGCGCTGCAAGTGGCTCTGATTCGGACCAACACTTAGACAAGCATTGGCCCGGGGGGAGATGACCCTCGGGTTGGCCGACGTAAGGGAAGGGTATAGGTGGTGGTGAGGCAAATGGTAAAACCAAGGTTGGGCCTTGCTGGAGGAGTTTTATTCAAAGCGAACTGTCAAGGGGGTCCCATAAATCACCCAACCGCGTAAGGAACGTAAAATCCGGGAACATAACACCGGTATGACGGAAACTATGGCGGCAAGAGTGGAACAAAACACCAGGCATAAGGCCGAGCCTTCCACCCTTTACCAAATATATAAATGCATTAATTAAATAAGAGATATTGTGATATCCCAACATAATCCTGTCCACCATGGAGCAATCTTCAACTTCACCTGCAACTAACAACGCTATAAGAGAGGCTGAGCAAAGCGGTAACATAGCCAAACAACAGTTTGCTAGGAAGGGTGAAAAGGTTAGAGGCTGACATGGCAATTTGGGAAGGCTTGAAGAACAAGTAATAGGTAGCGCAGCATAGCGATAGAGCGAAACAACTAGCATAGCAATGATAGTAGTGAGATCCAGGGTAGCGGTCATCTTGCCTGAAATCCCGCAAGGAAGAAGAACGAGTCCATGACGAAGACGAACGGGAGTAGTCGAACGAATCCTCACAATCGCAACATTACCGGAACTAAGAAGCAACACCGGAAAGAAACAAACAACATGATAAATGCACAAGCATAAACATGGCATGATGCACAAACAAGTATGATGCATGTCCGGTTTAAATAGCATGGCATGGCAAAGTGCAACAAACAATACTACAAATTAAGTGGATCTCAATATGCAACGAGTTACATATTGACGAAACACCACATCAATTATTTAGTTCTCTCTCGGTTTTGTACCCAACAATATTAAATATTGTTAAACATGGCAAGAGGTGAAGCAAGAGAAAACTACCTATCTAGGCAAGTTTAAATGAGGCCGGAAGTTACAAACAACAATTCCGGAAAATCCCCATGTGCATGTTTTAGATTTGGTACTGTTCTGCCCTAAACAATATTTTAGGATTGTTAAACAGCAAAAGTAAGTGCATCATGTTAATCTATGCATTTTTCCACCCCATTTACATATCAAGTTTAATAAATTTGGAGCTATGGTTATTTAGTTATGAAATAAATCATTTTAACATGGCATATTAGCAAATTTAAACAAACAGCAAGTTAAACATTTTAAACATGGATGAAAATAGCAGATTATGAAACTAGATGAAATTCTAAGCATTTTACATGTTAAAATTATTTTAATCCGATGCACTATTTGTGAGTTATTAAATGCATGATCTAGAGGGACTTTTCTGCAAATCTGTAAAACCTGGATAATTAGCAAAATTCGCAGGTCAGGGGAAAAAAACTATAGGGCCGAAACTGGAGGGGCTGGGGTTCTCACCATGGGCCAGGGCCCAGATCGGTGGAGGTGGGCTCGCGGGTAGCAGCTAGCTGGGCTGGAGGCCGGAAGGGGGGGGGCTGGGCCTGGCGCGACCCACGCGCTGGTGCTGGTCAACGCGCGCAGGTGGACGAAGTGGGCGAGGAGGCAGGTGCTTGCGTTCGTCCTCGTCTCCGTGAAGCAGTACGACGCCGGCGGACTTGTCGCGGGCTCCTGACGACGGGGTCGGCGGGAAGCGGCCGGAACGGCCAGATCCGGTGCGCCTCAGCAGGGAACCGACGGATTTGGACGGCGGCGCGCACGGGACGGCAGCGGCGGAGCTTGGTGTCCAAGGCATGGTTCCTGCCCCTGGGCAGAGAAGAGAGAGAGAGAGAGAGAGAGAGAGAGAGAGAGAGAGAGAGAGAGAGGCACTGAGCGAGAGAGAGAGACGCACGGGAAGGAAGGGAGAGACGGGGAGAAGAAGGCGATGGTCCTGGGGTCGCCGATGTGTGGCTCCGACGAGGGGAAGGAGATCAGGGGGAGAGGAAGAGGGAGTCCGGCCTGGCGACTCGGGATCGAGACCATCTCGATTTGGAGGTTGGGGCGCCATGGGACTGTAGGAGCTCAGGGACGGAGGGCTCGGGCGCGGGAGGAGCTCGGTTGGCCGGGAGATGATCCCAAGGTGGAGGCGGAGGCTGCAGGCTTTGGTGGTAGTGGAGGGAATCAATGAAGGTAGGTGGCGGCGCTGGGTTGGCTCGGGAAGGAGTGAGGGGATCCCGAGGAAGAAAGATAGGTGCGTGGCGGCGGAGGGATTCGGAGGATGGGACAGCTCCCCTAGATTTTAGGGTTGCTCTATTTATATAGTAAGTAGGCTAGGTTTTGGGGATATTTGATCCCTCCGATTTTTAATCGGACGATCGAGAAAAATAGGCTAGGGAGTCCAAATAAGAAAACGGGGATGTTTTATAGACGTTAGGGGATGATCCGAATCCAACGGTGACGACTGCTCCGGTCGGGTTCGGGAAAGGTTTCAGACGCGCACGCGAGGGGGGTTTGGTCGTCACGGTCAAGTGGGAAGCAAAACCCGATTGGTCTGGTACGGTCAGCGCGGGCAAGGCGATCCGAGGGAAGGTGATGAAGGCAAAAGGGAGAAACGGCAACGACGAACGAATGCAAGTTTTAAGAAAACGATGCCGATGCAATGCGAATGATGACATGAGACGAGATGCATAACAAGAACAAAATGCAAAACAACAGACAAAAACCCAACCACGAAGGAAATATCATATCGCATCTCCGGAAAAAGCAAGAGTTGGAGTTACGAATATGGAAAGTTGTATCCAGGGCGTTACAGAAACTCATAGCAAGAGCAAGATTCAATTCACCACAAAGATAATATCATGGGATGCATCGCATAATTTAGCTTCATTATCAGAGACCATGATCACAATCATCATAGGAAACAAACATAACCAAGGGAAGGAGAGATAGATTACATATCTACTATTACAAGCCCTCAGCCCCGAGGGCGGACTACTCTCAGATCATGATAGAAGCAACAAGGGATGCTGGAGAGGTCAATGAAGATCAATTTACCCCTCCGACAGGGTGCCGGAAAAGGGCAAAAGCGAAGATCGCCTTGGCTCGGATATTGGCGACGGCGGAAAAAATAGGGTTAGAATATTGGAGCTGTTTTGAGTATATATAGAGCCACGGGAACCGAGTGGAGGTGCAACAGAGGTCCAGGGGAACCACACGACAACACCATACGGCTAGGAGGGTGGCCGCATGGCCTGTCCTTGTGGGCAACTAGTGGGCCCCCTTTTAACCCTGGGTCTATTTTTGGTGCAAAAATAATTGTTGTGATTTTTTCCTTTTTTGCCTCTGAAAAATTGATTTTTCTGAAAATTGAAAAATAAGTAGAAAACAACAACTAACATTAGAAAAGGTTAATAAAAATGATATCAAAGCTATAGAAAAGTGGTATAAATATACCATGAAATAATTAAAAAGTATAGTTATAGTGACGTCTAGCACGTATCAACATCTCAAGCTTAATATCTACTCGTCCTTGAGTAGATGGATGAGAAAGTGATAACAACATAATTTTTTATAGGTCTAACCTGTAAACACACGAACGCAAAAGAGTAAAGACCAGATCCAAGCAGCTCCATCGAAGAAAATATTGATCGAATCATGCAAGATATGCCGGAGACATGCTTCCACATGTCCTTAGAAGGCGCGGTGCACCATCTTCAAGGAGTCGCCGCCGTCTCGTCTTCCTGAGCAAGAAACAAAAAAACCTTAAAAAAACACCTCAAAGTGGAGCAGGAGCCCTTCCACAAGCAATGTATCAAGATCCACACACCGCCATGGCCCTAAGATCACAGGAGATGCGGGAGATCAACAATAGCATCAGCTTTGAAACAGATAAATTACCTAGAAAATGGCTATCACAGAATTTAATATACAAAGCCCGACAGAGTCTCAAATGCACATCTTCTGTAAAAAAGAGTCTCAAACATACTCCCTCCGTTCCAAAATAGATGACCCAACTTTGTACTAACTTTGTACTGAAGTTAGCATAAAGTTGAGTCATCTATTTGGAACGGAGGGAGTACATGCTGGCACTCTCGGCTTCGGCGAAGAGAACACAAAAAAAACATGACAGGTTCCAACTCAAAAAGGAAAAAAAAGAACGTGCATAAATTTGCACATCAGACTCGGTAGATAGTGCCATGAGAGCATCTACAGCCGTACATTACTAATTTGGCCCCTTGAACGCGTGGTGAGCAGACGTTTACTTCTTTTTTTTTGCGTGGAACAGACGTTTCCGTTTTGAATCCTCATATTTGCTGTCAAATAAGTACGCGCTCAAATCCACATTTTTTTCAGTCATTTCGTCGAGCACATTGTGCGCGACCTCGCAAAGCACGCACAAGGCCATCGGTTAGCAAGCTAGAAAGCCAGCGGCCGTGGCGGCTACAGCTAGCTAGCTAGCATGCCAGCGAGTGGATGTGGCTGCACGCAGCTCCAACTGCGGCGGCCCGCCCGCTCGTGACTGTGGCGAAGAGCATGCATGGCGGTGGTGCAGCACAGTAGCCCAGCGCGAGCTTTGGCTCGGCCGCGGCGCCCCAGCACCAGCGCGGCAAGGCAGCCCCGGCCGCGACCTCCGTCCCTGCGCATCACGAGCTCCGTCCCGGGTGTCCCAACGTGCACGAACTCTGTCTCGGCGAGCACGAGCTCCGTCCCCAGCACGCATGAGGTTTGTCCTCGTCAAGCGTGAGCTTCCGCCAGGGCGTGCGAGAGCTCCGTCCCCAGGCCGTGGGCGCGAGCTCTGGCACGCGGCTGTTGCATGCTCGGCGGCCGATCGATCAGCTCTCCCGCGGGTGGATGCGGCTGCGCGAGGTTGATAGTTGCCTCCCTCGCTGCCGTCCATGCCGTCACCGGGAGCCTCTTCTGGCCACCCTGTCGTCGTCGCAAGGCACCACCGGCATCGTTGCGTGTGAAAGAGCATGATGCCCATGTGTGGTTTTGATAATTGATGACATTCTTTATGAATTAATGGCTGCCTTGAGTTATATTTGTAGGATTTATTCATAGGCATTTTTTGAAGTCCATGTGTTAGTTTCAAGGAGTATATGAGATGACCAAGGTGCTATTCAAGGAATTATCCAAAGATTGGTCATGTAGAAGTCATGCTATAAGGTTGATCAAGACTAAGTCAAAGTATGAATCAGTTGATCAACACGCAAAGCGTAGAAGATGTACCGAAAGGGGTCAACTGATCCATGGTAATGGTAAACATTGTCCATTACACTTTGTGTACTAACCCATTGTCTACGTGAGAGTTCTGTGTGGGGTTAGGTATATTTTCATGGGCTTACGTCAAGAGGAAGATCTCATCCAACCTATGGAGGATGACATCAAGTGGTGATCGTCATCAAGATTGTGGTGTGCAAGTTCAAGTGAAGCATCACAAAGAGATAATGCTTGAAGCTTACCGTCCATTGTGATGACAATTGACTTGTGAAGATTTGCCAAAGAGTGGCTCACCCATAGTGGAGTATGGTGGAGAAATCAACTAAGTCTTCATCGAGCCAACGCAATCAAGAAAGGTGGTCAAACTTGAGGAAGTCAAGACCGTCATCATCTAGCTCAAATGGACTATGTGCAATGCAGAGGTTTACCCTTAATAGGTTTTCTATTTTACCGGTCTCATGGTGGTAGTTGGGAAACCGGGTTATAGGATCGATTGCCGTACTATCAAGGGGGCTCTCAAATAAGTAGCTTGATCATATCGTTCATAGAGAGATCAAACCATTGCATTCTTGCATCGTCATTTTTGATTCTCGGTTGGTGTTTCTCTTTGTGAGTTTTAGAGCTTATGGTCATCTTTCTGACAAGCTCGAGTTCATCGAAAATAGAGTTCATATATGCATCTTCTATGATGTTTCCGATGTTGGATTTTTTGTCGGTTCTTCATTCATAGAGGTTTAACATCTCTATATCTTAGGCATACTCCCCCTAGCACTTCTTACTATCAAGATCTATATTTCCACCAATCACTTTCTCCTCTATGTGAGGTGAACCCCTTGGATCTAGATCTTAGGGTTCTTGGTGTTCTCCTTATTCTTCCTCTCATTTTCCTCCGTAGCTTTCGTTGCTTTGGTGGGATTTGAGGGTGAGGGACTTGGGCACTCCGTGTGCCCTTGCCATTGCATAAATTGCATCGGTTTGAGTTCTCCACGGTGATACGTGAAAATAAAAATTGAGAAGGTCATTACTATTGGGTGCTTGGTACCCTAGAACTTGTTCCTCTTGGGTGCTTGGGTGCCCTAGACGGTTGGTGGTGCTTCGGAGCTCAATCATTGTGGTGTAAAGCTCCGGGTGTTGGGGTTACCATCCTTACAATGAGTACTAGGGGTACAAATATGGGGGCAGAACCTAGATATGGTGCAGGTGTAACACTCGGTGTTTAACGAGTTCAGGCCCCTCTCGGCGGAGGTAACAGCCCTACGTCTTGTGCCTTGAACCTTGGTTTGATTTTATGGATATGGGTACAAAGATTGCTCGTCCCCGGCTATGGAGGGAGTGTGGCTTATATAGAGTGCGTCGCAGCCCCATGTCTCCCACGTCGCCAAGGCATTTAATGACACTAAAGACATTAGTAACAGGTGTGATGAGACTCTACTATGGTAGTTACAGGTAACGGTAGCCTTGACTCTTGTTAAAGGATGACTTAGGATTCCTCGACCGTTGTAGCTCCCATGATGCCCTCTTGTATCCTTGGTCCGGGTGGTGATTCATTAGTCAAGTGGCGCGTGGTCGTTCGAGTGCCGTCGAGCCATCCGAGTGGACTTCCTGATGTATGCATCCAAATGCTGCCATGGTCTGGGGACCTACCCATGGTGGTGATGGGCCCCATGTGGGTCCCAAATGATGGGTCCTTGACCCTACCTATAGTAGGTGACCTCATCATTAGCCCCCGAATCGGCTGGGGCTTCGTAGGACAAATGAGTCGATCCTTCGGTTGACTCCGAGTGATACAAGAGCATTCGGAATATGTTTCCGAGTCGTGGCTTGTTGTTCCTTAGACGAAAACATAATGGATTCTGGACTACAGTTTTTCCCAGGTGACTGGGTGCTGTTGATCGCCGAGAAAAACCTGGTTGCATTCGTTTTTATCTTGGAGGAGATAGACTAGGGGGACCGAGCGAGGGCATGCCATTACAACTCAAGTAGTGACGCCGACGCGTGGTCAGACTCTCCGGAGAGACGCCACTGCGGACCTTCTACGAGTCCAAGTTTACGAGTCATGCGCCTTGGAGCCTACTGAGAGGGCCAAGTGAACCCGTAGAGGGGCGTCCAGCTCATCACATAGGGACCCTGAAAAAGACTTCAGTTGAGTGTTTAACGTGGCCGAGTGGACAGGTCCCCACGGAGAGTGGTCAGTCAGACTGACGTGTATCCTTTAGGAAAGGGACCGCGGGTAACCAATCGGATTGATTTGCCCCAGAAATTTAGGGATTCGAATTTGTGTGTGCGCGCACAAAAGCGGAACGACATGCATTTGTGGGGAAAGTGGGGGCGCGGCTCCTCGATTTCGCGCATGATATCCGCCACGTACCGCGTTTGCTCTGCGCGATGGTCTATCATGCGTGTCGCTGATCTAGAGATATGTGGCGTGAGATTCAGTTCACGATTTGCTCCGAGGTATAAAAGATTTGGCAACCGAGGCCAGGACCTCAGATCCCCTTTGTTTTGCTCCGAGTCCTCCGCTTCCTTTCTCCACTCGAGCAAACAGAACCCCCATAGTGATGGCGAGAGACTCCACGGCCAAGGCGGAGAAGGTGAAGAAGGCCAAGAAGGCCACCTCTTTCGGCTCCGGCGCGGCGGCCGGAGGTGCGGCGAAGGATTGGATCCTGTCGCACATCTCAGCTCGGAGGCTGGAGGAGCTTGCGGAGGAGGGGCTCACCCCACGTGACGGGTGGCGTCGCCCGAGTGCGGGGAAGTTGTACACACAAGTTTACGAGTTCAGCCCCTCTCGGAGGAGGTAAAAGCCCTACGTCTCGGCACCCTGAGGTGGTCGACTAGAATATATATATATATATATATATATATATATATATATATATATATATGTGTGTGTGTGTGTGTGTGTGTGTGTGTGTGTGTGTGTGTTACAGGGGGTGCGAACCCTTGTCCCAGAGGAGGGGGTGGCTTATATAGAGTGCGCCAGGACCCCAGCCATCCCCCATTATAGGGGTTCAATGTACATTAAGATAGGGCATTACTGGTAACGCCAGCTATAAAGTGTATTCAATGATCTTTAAGACTACGGAGTGAACGCCTAACCGTTGTCATCCTGAGTGACTCCAGGTCTTCTGTACTCCGAGTGGATTCCTGTATGATCGAATGGCTCCATCCAGGTCGAGTGAAGTGGGGGTATCCGAGTGAGGTGACTGGTCGAATGGATCGCACTCGGTGGCTACAGTTGATACTCCATGTTGTGCTTTGAACGTCTTTGTTTCTAGGGTAGTGACCTTGGGTAGGGCGTATAGGTTAGGTCTATGACCCTACCCTAGGTCTATGGCATCGTCATTAGCCCCCGAATGGATTGAGGTCCGAGTGAAAAGAAAGTTGAAGTTGATCCTATCTTGACCCCTATGCTTCATAAGCATCCTTGTTGAGCTCAAGATTCCTGCTGAGACTTCGACTTTGTTTCAGTTGCCTTGATCGATTCAAAGGTTGTCGAGTGAATTTGTACTAATAATCTTCGAGTGTTGTAATGGTGCAAAATCTTCGGCGCGATTGGTTACTGCCGTTCCCGGATCTCACGGGATTCGAAAATTTGGAAAAGCGCGCGAGGCAGGGAGCGCTGAAGTGAATGGGACGGATAAACATGGGTGCCTCGATTTCCGTGCCACCTTTTTCGCCACGTATCCGGCGCGCGACTGTTGCGGGATTTGACAGATTTTCTCGGGCCCACACGTCAGCCACTCGGTAGTAGATCCTTAAAAGGCGTCGAGGCCGAGGCGTCTGCACTGTGCGCCTCCCTTCCCCTTCTTCCTCTGCCTCTCCACCACATCTCCTTCCGCCCTCGACGCCGCCGCTCCGCCAGTGCGCAGCCCTCCACCATGGTGAAGGACAAGAAGGCGGCACTGGAGCGTGCAAACAAGGCGAAGGCGATGGCGAAGGGCAAGAAAATGAATCGGGGGTTGTCGTCGAGGTCCACGCTGCCGCCGGGTTGGATTCAGGGAGACTTGATCCGACCTACACTCCGGTCCGAGGATCTGGAGGATCTGGCCGCCACTGGTCTGATCGTCGACGAGGCTGCGAGGTTGCCGGAGGATGAGAGGGAGCCTCGGCCGAGAGCGGGTGAGTGTGTACTCCTCGCTACCCATGTCGATTGTGGATTCTCCCTTCCCCCGCACCCTTTCTTCCGGGATTTTCTGAACTTCTTCAGCGCCCAGCTTCATCAATTCTCTCCCAATACCATTACATATCTCACTGCGTTCGTTTCCATGTGCGAATACTTCCTTGGCTGTAGACCGCACTAGGGGCTTTTCAAACATATTTTCACCGTACGTTCCCATACCATGAAGAAGGCAACACCGACTGACAAGAGAACGAATGTGATTCAGATATGCGGGGGCTTAGGGATCAGATAAGAAAGAGTAGCACCTTTCCTCCCATGACTCTTCCTGAGTCGGTTAGGGGCTGGCAGTCTACCTGGTTCTACTGCCAAGACATTCCGACTCCCGGTCACTCGACTGGCCTTCCTCCCTTCACCCTAGATCGAGTCCAGCAACCTTCTTCACTGATCATTACCGCAGCGGAGAAAGTAGAGACGAACATGTTGGTCGAGAGAGTAGTCCAGTTGGTCTGTGATGGCGTAACTGGCATGGATTTATTGGAGGCGTTCCTCAATCAACGCATCCAGCTGCTCCAAGCCCGTGACCACTCGATGTGGATGTACTCGGGAGCCAATGACACCGCTCGGGTCCACCAAGAGGAGGTCCCGGACGAGACGGTGGCCCTGTGGCTGAAGAGCACTACTGGGAACAAGGATAACCCCAGGGGAGCCAGGAGAGTCGATCCATTCGATCTGACAACTAGCCGGACAAGGTCTGATCTTTATTTCCGAGTGTACTATAATCTTTCTTGCAACTGTTTCTGAATCTGACTGATTCTGATTAACTTCTCGCCTTGCAGGTTTTCGCTGAGATGTATTCGATGCCAAATGGGGAACAAGCCTAGGAGCAGGCCCATGAGGGAGAGGACAACATAGAAGAGAGCGTCGACTGTCAGTCTCCTGATGACGATGATGAAGAAGAGAGTGACGAGTCAGATGATGAAGAGGAGGTCAACTCACCACCTTGCATAGAGCGCTGATCCAAACAATTCCATGATCTAGCGGGCGGGCGTGTCAAGACTAGTACACAAGCGCATAAGCGCACTCGGACTTCGACTCCGGAGTCGTCAGAGAAGGTCATCAAGCAGCCCAGGGTCGCTCCTTCAAAGTCTCAGAATACCTTTCCCAAGATCAAGATGGACGTTCATGTTGCTTCTGCGTGAGTGTCCCATTTTTCTGTGTTTCCCTACCAGCTCACACTCCTGTTTTGACCGAATGGATTATGAATTTTTTAGTGCCACAACTTCCGCGACCTCCATGGATGTTGACAAGGCCCCGGGTGATGAGGAGGCTGATGACGCGGTTACTTCCAAAGCTGGTACGCTCTTTCCATCTTGAACTTGTTCTGCTAACTCGGTTGTCGGCCGATTGAACTCTTACCGTTGCTTTTGTTGCAGCTCCGCCGGACGTCATTGAGCTTCCAGAAGACGAAGAAGAAGCATCCACGAAGACTACGGGAAGGAGGGGCAGGGCTTCAAATAGGAGGACGACTGCAGGCCAAGGGTCTTAGTCGACATCGACACCGGAGATGGTGGTCGAGCGATCCGGAGATCCGGCTTGGGCCAATGTTTCTTTTGCCAATCCACTGTCGACTGAACGTCCCTCCGCGTCGACTGCGGAAGTCTCTGCTTCGCCTGCATAGCTCCATGCTTCAGATCCTGTAGCAGCTCCGACTGTATTATCGTCATTGCTCTTTGCTGCATATCACACTCCAGACGACCCGCCGAGTGCCGCCAGGGAAGCCAGCCAGGTTGCCTACAATGCCAACACCGCTCTGCAAGCCAACGTCATGGTTAGTTGGTTTCCGACTGGTCCCTTGACTAGTGGTAGTTGCGGCTGTTGTTTCATTGTCCGTGAGGTGTCCTTGGATGAGCATTTTGGAACCTTTTATGTGCATCTATCATCGGTCTACATTAAGCATTCAACCACCCACTGGGTGTTCTGACCTAGTGTTGAATAGTACTTCCATTTGAGTTGACCAGGTTGAGTCGAGTATTTATCTGAACCAGTGGGGGCATGCAGAGTGCACCCACTGGGTGTAGTCCCGAGACTACGGTCGACTGCTGGTAGTCGGCTGGGGTCTGAGAATCTCTTCTTCTTTTGTTTTCTTACTCATGCTGGGCAGACCATGCCGAGTGGAAAACTGGACCAGTGGGGGCACGCCAAGTGCATCCACTGGGTGTACTCCCCGAGACTATTGTTGAATGTTTGATTCGGCGGTAGTCTTAGAGCAAATTTCATTGTGATTGACTTTTGTTTCTGTCGACTGACATATCTTATTTGCTGACTGCAAAAATCTTGTGATCTTAGAGCTCAATTTGCTGAACTGGAGAAGAAGCAGATCAGCCTCAACTTTGATCTGGAGCTGGCCAAGAAGAATCTCAAGAAGGCTCAGGACGAAGTAGCTACCATGGGAGGTAACAATTCGTCGATTGTCCACCTTATGGCTCTCTCTTTTTTTAGTCTCTTTGAACCGAATGACTCCACTCGAACAGATGTGCGTAGTGAAAACCGCCAACTCCAAGCTCATCTAAAGAATGTTATTTCTTTAGAGAAAATGAAGCAGGCTCTGGAGAAGAAGGATCCAGACCTTGCCACAGCTCAGAAGGAAGCGCGAGAGAAAACAACACTTGTCGACAAGAAGCTGGCCTCATTCAACAAGTTGGAAGAGGAGAACTCTAAGTTGAAGACTGCCGTTTCTCAAGCCAACCAGGAGGCCGCGAGGCTGAAGAAGAACAATGAAAACTTGACTGACGAGGTTGGAAGTCTCAAGGCGAAGAAGGGTGAACTGGAGGCTTATCTGGGACAACTTGCCGAGAAGCTGGTCTTGAAACTTGAAGGTATTTCCTTTTATCCGACTGATTTGTCGATGTCGACTGACATGTCTTGTTAAACCGTTGACTCACCACTTCTCCGACTATGCAGAACTTTGTCAAGACTTCGAAGTAGAAACTAGGCGGGTCGAGACAGGTCTTGACCTCGTAAACTCTCCTGTCAAAGATGACGTTGAGATGAGCGTGCTGCTATTGGAGTCTCGCCTAGACAAAGTTGTGGTTTATCTCTCTCGTGTGAAGGTGGCAACGTCGCGGATCGACGCTGAACTCTGGCCTTAGATGGAACTCCCACAGGATCTTGAGTCTCTGATGACTCGACTGAACCAAATCCCTGGTCGAGTGCAGGAGTGGAAGAAATTGTCTACTCACACTGGCGCCGATGTTGCTCTGTCGTTGGTCTGAGTCCATTGTAAGGATGTTAGAGAAGACAAGCTAGCGGCTCTCAAGGTTGCCAACACTAAGAAGATCAAATTCCAGTCCTTCATGGACACCTTCCTCAACGGCGCCACGCATATTGCAGACAACATCAACCTTGACAGCTTCGTCGAGCCAGTAAGTCCTCCTCCCGCCGAGTGAACAAACATTATGCTCCACCTTTATTTTCCTCGGAATGCCGAGTGGTTATGTAACCATTAAACTCTTTCAGACCTGATTCCTGAGTACTTCTGCCCACTGCGGTTCTGAACCTTTGCGGGATTTATCTGAACTTGGTTTTCTTTGAACACGATGGCTTTGCCTTTATCTCTTTTGAATGTCTTTCGATTCCGAGTGAAACTTGACCTTTTCACCTTTCATCGAGTGGCTCTGACGATGTATTCAATCGACACCTTGTCGTCCTTGCGGATCGGGATGGAGCGTGCATTGTACTTGTGGTGCAACTCAGACGTGGTGTTCAGTCGACACCTCATCGTACTTGCAAATCGGGATGGAGCATACGTTGTACTTGTGACGTAGCTCAGAGAATCTTTGTGACTTAGGCGAGTATGAGGTTGCAGCTAAGCCCTCGAGCAAGAGGATTGCTCTCCACACGGAGTGTTTTTTAACTTAGGCGAGAACGGGGTTGCACCTAAGCCCCCGAGTGGGAGGATTGCTCTCCACTCAGAGTGTTTTTAACTTAGGCGAGTACGGGGTCGCGGCTAGGCCCCCGAGTGGAAGGATTGCTCTCCACTCGGATTGTTTTTAACTTAGGCGAGTACGGGGTCGCGGCTAAGCCCCCGAGTGGAAGGATTGCTCTCCATTCGGAGTTTTTGTAACTTAGGCGAATACCGCATCACAACTAATCCCCCGAGTGGGAGGACTGCTCTCCACTCGGAGTGTTTTTTAACTTAGGCGAGAACGAGTCGCAGCTAAGCCCCCGAGTGGGAGGATTGCTCTCCACTTGAAGTGTTTTTAACTTAGCGAATATGGGGTCGCAACTAAGCCCCAGAGAGGGAGGATTGCTCTCCACTCAGAGTGTTTTCTTAACTTAGGCGAGAACGGGGTCGCAGCTAAGCCCCCGAGTGGGAGGATTGCTCTCCACTCAGAGTGTTTTTTGACTTAGGCGAGAACAGGGTCGTAGCTAAGCCCCTGAGTGGGAGGATTGCTCTCCACTCGGAGTGTTTTCAACTTAGGTGAGTACGGGGTCGCAGCTAAGCCCCCGAGTGGGAGGATTGCTCTCCACTAGGAGTGTTTTTTAACTTAGGCGAGTACGGGGTCGCATCTAAGCCCCCGAGTGGGAGGATTGCTCCCACTGGGGGATTCAGACACAAATGATTACAGGAAATCAATCATTAAGATACTGCAAAAAACTTGTCTTTGGTAAGCAAACTAAAGTACTCTTATTACAACTCGTTGGGTCGAGTGATTTTAGGTATAGAAAGGACGAAGCAGCTCTGCGTTCCATGCGCGTGGCTCATCCATATTCTTGGCTACATTGTAGATGTGGTATGCTCCATCGTGAAGCACCTTGGTGATGATGAAGGGACCTTCCCAGGCCGGGGCAAGCTTGTGAGGCCGTTTCTGATCCACTCGGAGCACAAGGTCTCCTTCCTGGAATGCTCAACCTCTGACATTACGGGCATGGAATCAATGCAGATCTTGCTGATAGATGGTCAAGCAAATCAGAGCCATCTCGCATTCCTCTTCTAGGAGATCAACTACGTCTTCGCGTGCCTGCTCTGCTTCAGCTTCTGAGAAGAGTTCCACCTGAGGAGCATTGTGCCGCAAGTCACTCGGAAGTACAGCCTCGGCGCCGTACACTAGGAAGAAAGGGGTTCGGTTAGTCGACCGGTTCGGCGTCGTTCTCAGCCCCCATAGGACGGATGGTAATTCAATCACCCAAGCTCCAGTAGCATGCTTGAGGTCGCGCATCATTCGGGGTTTTAACCCTTGAAGGATCAAACCATTCCCCATTTCTGCTTTCCCGTTCAACTTCGGGTGTGCAACAGACGCATAGTCGATCCGAGTGCCTTGGGATGCACAGAACGCCTTGAATTCATCAGAATCAAAATTGGAGCCATTATCTATGATAATGCTGTGAGGAACTCCATATCTGAATATCAACTCCTTGATGAAACTAACAGCAGTGCTAGAGTCAAGGTTTTTGATGGGCTTGGCTTCGATCCACTTAGTGAACTTGTTTACTGCTACGAGCAAATGAGTGAAACCACTTCTGCTGGTCTTGAAGGGTCCAACCATATCCATCCCCCAGATTGCAAACGGCTAGACGAGTGGAATAGTCTTCAAGGCAGACGCATGTTTGTGAGACATGTTGGAGTAGAAATGGCAACCTGCGCACTTGTCGACTATATCTTTTGCCATCTCATTTGCCCCAGATCGATAGAATCTCGCTCGATATGCTTTGGCCACGATGGTCTGAGAGGACGCATGGTGACCACATGTCCCCGAGTGGATATCGTTCAGGATCATTCGACCTTCTTCCGGGGTGATGCAGCATTGAGCCACTCCTGTGACACTTTCTCTGTAAAGTTGTCCTCTTATCATGGTGAAAGCTTTTGATCGACAGACTATCTGGCGAGCCTCATCCTCATCCTCCGGGAGCTCCTGCCTGAGTATGTATGCAGTGTATGGTACCATCCAATCGGGCATGATCACCAAGACTTCCATGATCAAGTCGACCATAGCTGGAACCTCAATCTCAGTCGGATCAGTTGAACTTATCGGTTGCGAGAGCTCTTCCTTGAAGGGATCTTCTTGTACTGACGGGGTGTGGCGATGCTCCAAGAACATGTTACTAGGGATAGGCTTCCGAGTGGAACCTATTTTCGCCAGATCATCAACAACTGATTCTTGATTCGGGGTATGTGGTGGAGCTCTAACCCCTCAAACTTCTTTTCTAGCTTTCTCACTTCATTGCAATAACCGGTCATTGCTGGACTCCTGACGTCCCATTCCTTCATTACTTGATTAACCACTAAGTCTTAGTCGTCGTAGACCATCAAGCGTCGGTGTCAGCGGAAATGACACCTATGGGACCAACTGGGATCCCTACTATGGTTGCGGGGCACGGGGTTGAGAGGAGAGCGAGATCGGAGGTCAATTCAGAGCACACGAGTTGCTTACCCAGGTTCAGGCCGTTGCGTGCGTAATACCCTACTCCTGCCTAGAATATCTATTTGAGTGTTCTTGCTGTTCTTGAGTTAGCTACAATGAGTGTAACTTGTCCAAGGGTCCGAATCCTTCTGTTGGATGCCTCGAACCTCCTTTTATAGGCAAGGGGATCGCCAAAGTGGCACACATGAGGTGGCATCGGGGTACTGTGGTTAAGCCTATCGTTAACCATACGGGGCAAGGCGCATTAAATGCGAACCACCGTCCCGTCCATCATCGCTCCACCTTGCTTCGACACGCGTCTGAGCCAGCAGGGTGCATGGTGCCATGTAGGCTGGCAGGCAGCTGAGGTGGCGCGGTGGAGAAGTATTCACGAAGATTTGCATGCCACCACGTAGGCGTTGCTGAGTTGGCCTAGAAGCCTCTTGTTGACACGCAGGTGCCTGCCTAGCTGGTGGGCTGGCAGCTGCATGGGGAGTGGTGGTGGGACCGTGGCAGGCGCAGGCCTGGCCGTAGATGTCACAAACGTCCTCGGCAAGGGCCTGGCCGGGGCCCCGGCAAGGGTCTTGCTGCGGCATCGTAGTCGTCCCCGACAAGGATGTTGCCGGAGGTCTTGTGTGCTTCCTTGGCAAGGATCTTGCCGAGGTTCGTCGCCTTCTATTCCTCCTCTAATTTGGAGTGTCTCTTGTCTTCACAAAGATCTGCATGCCACCACAGAAGTGCCTACCGAGCCCTGGTCCCAATGAAGTTGGGAACCTTGGGCTCAAGGGTGGCGTGTTCCGCTGGCGTGGGGCTGGGCAAGTTGCCTCGGCAAGGCTCTTGTCGGGGCCGCGGAAGCTGCCCCGGCAAGGCTCTTGCCAGGGAGGATCGCCTTGCCTCTTGGTCTTCTAGTCTTGGCGCTGTGTTTGGCTGTTCTGCGGCTTTAACCCCTCCCTCTGCCTCGCCTAGTGTGGTTGTGGGCGTGGCTCTGACTGCCCGTGCACTTAGTAAGGGGTACAAAGTAGTTCCCCTACTTTAGTACACCGACAGGAGCCCCCGGGCCTGGGCCACACATAAGCACGGCGCGTTTGTTGGGCTAGGCCCAAAAACGGTGCGCGGGTAGGCGGGGCGGTTTTTACCGCAGTAACTTTTCATCCGCTACGCTTCCCCATGAGCCGCGTGCGACGTGAGGGTCGTGCGTGACGTGGGGGTCATGCGCGAAGTAGCCTCTGCATGCATCCGTCACATCACAGTTAATGGGAAGGGAAACGGCCCGCACCTTCCCCGTAAAAAGGAATAACCATGAGTATGCTGCCCTTTTTACCCCCCTCGCTCTCCCAATCTTGGAATCACCGTTTCGCACTCCTTCTTCCTCAAGCTTCCGCACCTGCTCGCCGCCGCCGTGCCTTCGCCGTCCCTGACCCCTCGCCCCTTTTCCTCGCACCATGGTGCCTAAACCAGCCAGGGGAAAGGAGCAGCCAAGGACGCGAAGGAGAAGGAGCTGCCGGAAAGCGAGGCGGTAGTGCGGCGGATGCAGTTCGCCTACTTCTCCCCATCGTCAATCGTGGTCTTCGAGCCGAGGGACTACTTCAAGCTGCTGTGGGGGACAACGGCGACTGGGCACCCTGCCACCCGCGCCCTTCCCGCTGATTGTGACGATGCGTCTCAGAACGGTATCCATTCTTCATCGATTTCTTCTTCTGCGGGCTCTGTCCTCCCTTTTCTGATTTCTTCAACGATGTTATGTGTACCTTTGGCTTTCATCTGTTTGATCTTACGCCGAACGCCGTGGCGGGCTTGGCGCTCTTCGTCCATCTTTGTGAGGGCTTAGCCGGGGTGCTCCCCAACACGGCTCTCTGCCGCCACTACTTCTATCCCTGCATCCAGCCTAGGGGCGCCCTTTCTGGGAGCATCGCTTGGATGCCGAGGGCCCAAGAGAAAGGTGCGTACCCTGATGGTGCCTTGAGGGAGAGGTGGGAAGAGTGGCGGGGCCGGTGGTGCTGGATTGTGGATAAGGATGCACCGGATTTCTGCTGGGGCGTTTGCCGGGAGCCGCTGATCCGCAACCCGGCCTGGGGCAACCTCGATGCTGATGATGCGAAGCTCTCGATCGCCACCACCAGGATCCGCCGCCTCACCGAGGTCAGGCTCACCCTTGAGATGATTGGGGCGGATTTCATCCGCCGCCGAATCGCTTCGCTGCATAACAAGGGGAGGTCGGCCTGGCATTATCAGAATAAGGCGGACATCATGAGGCTCCGCCCCGGCCTGTAGCAGAACCTCATAGTGTTGGGGCACGCTTGGTATTGCCAGAGGATCTTCCAGATCGATGTGTTCGATGACGGCAGGGTGGAGCAGACCGGCAGGGCCGCGAAGTCCGGCAAGACCATCAAGGGGCCCTTATTCGTCCTGCCGCCAGGGGTGATCCCCCGAGCAACAACACCCACCAATGTGACATCCTTGCCATGATGCCGGATTTCAACGCACACGGCCTAGTGACGGGCTGGGCCAAGCCCCTGGCACACGTGGTGCAGAAGTTCTTCGACACCCTGGTGGAGGAGTTCGACCACGAGGAGCCGAAGCTCATCCGGGACACCACCCAAGAGGAGCTGGACTACATTGCCTCCAAGGTGGTGGAGAAGGATCTCATTAGGGCTGTCGGTAGCGCTGGCGGCACCGGAGACGTGGCTGCCATAGCCGCGGAGGAGGAGGAGTTCGCCCACTGGGAGAAGTCCGCCAAGGAGGCAGGCGGCATTAGCTCCGACGCCCCCCTTGTTGAAGATGTGGTCGAAGAGTCGTCCGAGGGGGAGGCCGAAGCTGACGACCCCCCAGCAATGAAGAAAGGGCGCACCCTGCATCGGGCCAGCTCTGGCGAGCCTGTCCGATGCGGCAGGGGTGAACCGCGGCAAGTGGTGCCGGCAGGAACCGCACGTGTGATGAGGGCCGCGGAGGCGAGGAAGAAAGCCGTGGTGGCGAAGAAGAAGGCGGCTGCCTCTTCTTCATCCAAATGCTACCGGACTCCATCGCCTCCCCCTCCTTCCGCGAGCGCTGACACGGGGTCACCTTCGACTTCTCGTCCCTTAGCCCGACGAGGAAGAGGAAGGCAACAGACGAGGAGGCAGAGGATGAGTAAGCATCCCCCCCGTCACTCCTGTCCTCCCCCGCCACGTTGCTTATCTTGACTTGTCGTTGTCTTGGCAGGGACACGGAGACTCTGGCCCAGCGGGTGGCGAAGAGGGCCAAGGCTTCAACGGGCAGCTAGCCCCCGGCAGACACTCCAGGCGCACCGCTGGTGGTGGAAAGCATCCCGGATGACAGCCCCCGACGCAGCCCCCGGCTCAGCCCCCGGCATAAGTCCACCAACCATTCCTTTCCTCGCGTCTGCCGGTGTGTGGGGTGCTGACGCTAACCTTGCCGGACTCGTAGGAGAGGAGCGACAGCAGGAAGAGCAACTGAGGGATTCTCGCAACATGCCGCCCCCTTCTCCCACACCGCCACGGGGGGCGTCCCCGGCGAGGGCATCCACCAGCGAGCCCATGCGTACGGAGGAGGAGGTGGAAGTGAACTTAGGTGCTGGCGGCCCTGGCATGGGTGAGTTTGTTGGGCCCCTGTCCCTGCTTGTTTCTTCTGTCTTTCTTTCTCCTTTCTCTTTTTTTATTTTTGGTTTGGCTCTGCCTCATCCTCCATACTGGTATCCAGGCGTTCCCTCGGCGGACCAGGGGACCACCGATGCCACCATCGAGGAGATCGCCAAGGATGTGGAGGCCGAGGCCTCCAATATCGCCACCGAGGAAGCCACCAAGGACGCAGAGGAGGCTGCCGCAGGGTCTGCCGGGGAGTCCGAAAAGGCCACCTACGAGGAGGCCGACAAAGGGCCTGCCGGGGACGCCGATGGGGGTGCTTCTACCGAGGAGGAGCCTGGCAAGGGGCCTTCCGGGGAGGCCGGCAGGGGTGCTGCTACCGAGGAGGAGGTGGTCGATGATCAACCCTCCTCCTCCGCTACCTCCGGGTCAGGCAGGTACCTGAAGGTGGGCGACAACTTGTTCGTCCGCCTTCCAGGGACGGCGAGCATCGGAGCGCCCGCCGAGGGGGAAGTTTTAGATGACGAGGTGCTTGCCACCGCCGGCCTTGAGGTTCTTGACGAGCCGAGCTCTGGTGGCGGCTCCCAAGAGGAGCGGCTCCTCCAGGCCATGAGTGCCAACTTTAACAAGCTCCAGGCGCTCCATCGCGCCCGTCTGGACCAGGCGAGTACCAAGGAGGCGGTGGTGAACAAGATGGAGGCTGACCTTGAGAAACATGTCGCCTAGGCGCAGGCCTGGTTCCGCCAGGCCCATGAGGAGCTGAAGGTCGCCCAGGAGCAGCTGGCTGAGCACAAACAGGAGCTCATCTTCAAGCAGTCCGACATCGAGAAGGCCCAAGAGATGGCAAAGGCCCAGGCCGACAAGGATGAGGCCATCCGGCACCAACGCGAGGCCGCACTGAACTCCCAGGAGGAGGATCTTGCCGCTCATGAGGCGACACTCGCCACCAAGCTTCGCGGCAACGACGAGGAGGTCGAGAAGCTTGCCGTGGAGTGGACCCGAGAGCTGGAGCAGAAGCACAAGGAAGCACTTGATGCTTAAGCCCTGGCCCACGGCGACAAGGTGAAGGAGCTAGAGCCGGAGCGGGACGGTCTGAAGAAACGAACCCTGGAGCTGTCCTCGGAGAAGAACACACTCAACGAGGCTCTGGCCGAGGCACACACCACGGTCCAGCAAGGCTCAGCTGCTCTCCACCGCTAACGACACTATCGAGGACCTGAAGCTTAAGCTGGAAGGCCTTGAGGGGGCGCTCGAGGAGGCCAAAACCCGGGAGGGGGTCCTGAACTAGCGCCTGACGGAGGAAGCGCAACTCCGAGCAAACAAGGCTGCCAATCTCAAAGATCAGGTTGAGGGAGAGAAGCTCTGGATCAGTCGCCTTGCTGATGTTGCCAAGAGGATCACCGACAAGCTTGCCGACATGAAGATGCCGGATGTGAGGTATGCCCCGGAACCAAACCTGAGCCCCAACGCCAATCTGACCATATTGTTTGAGAGCGTTCTTGGGGCCCTGGAGCTGTTCCGCTATAACTGGGCGAGCTCCCTGGCCGACGAGGCCCGAATGCTTTACCAGGGCGCCATGACCAAGGTCCTCACCAAGCTGTCATACTGGAATCCCAGCCTCGACTTTGACGCCGCGTTGGATAGCTTGTCGGGTGACGCGGACCTCATAGTGCTTGAGGAGCGCATCGAGCCCATCATCAGCCGCATCGGCGGAATCCATAGGCTGGAGGGCCAGCGCTGGGACTAGATGCCCCGTTCCTTGTCGCCGATGCGGGTGCATGACCAAGACAATTTCTATCCTTAGTTAGAACTGTAACAACAATTGATGTAATATATGCTCTGCAGTACTTTTGATATGATGCATGTTATTTCCCTGTTCGATCTCCCTCTGTACGTCCACCCTACGTTTATTGGGTAGGCTTGCCGGTGCGTAAACCCAAACCGCTACACTTTGAAGGACGGATCCTTTAGCGGCCGACAGGGGGTGCTTGCTGCCGTGCGAACCACCTCGCCGTTCTCACCGCGGCCGCTCGAACTGCCGAGCAGACTTGAGACAGAGCGAGAGCGTTGCTAATAGCGGAAGGCCACCCTGTCGTTCTTGACACAGCCGTTCGATCTATTGAGCGGACTCGAAATAGACCAAAGGCGTTGCCAATAACAAAAAGGCCCCACTGCGTGCAGGTTTTTGTACAGGGGGGGAAGATCTCCGAGGGGAATAACCATATTGATGATGTTGCGCAAAGTAGGAAGAACTCAAAGTGTTGCGCAACTTATCTTTTCTGTCACCGTACGGGAGTTCGCCACCCCTGTTGATGATGTTGCTCGCCTGGTCGCCTCCTGCCTTGGAAGCCATGGCGACGAAGGGTCGTGGAACCAACTCCCAAACCAGATTCTCTCAACAAACGGCTAGCACCCCCCCCTACCTGGTGTGCCAAAGATGTCGGCAGAAACAACACCTATGGGACCAACTGGGATCCCTACTACGGTTGCGGGGCGTGGGGTTGAGAGGAGAGCGGGATCGGAGGCCAATTCAGAGCACACGAGTCGTTTACCCAGGTTCGGGCCATGGCGTGCGTAATACCCTACTCCTGCCTAGAATATCTATTTGAGTGTTCTTGCTATTCTTGAGCTAGCTACAATGAGTGTAACTTGTCCAAGGGTCCGAATCCTTCTCCTGGATGCCTTGGGCATCCTTTTATAGGCAAGGGGATCGCCACAGAGGCACACAGGAGGTGGCATTAGGGTACTGTGGTTAATCCTGTCGTTAACCATACGGGACAAGGCGCATTAAATGCGAACCCCCATCCCGTCGGTCGCCGCTCCACCCTACTTCGATACGCGTCCAAGCCAGCAGGGTGCGTGGTGTCATGTAGGCTGGCAGGCAGCTGAGGTGGCGCGGTGGAGAAGTCTTCACGAAGATTTGCATGCCACCACATAGGCATTGCTGAGTTGGCCTAGAAGCCTCCTGTTGACACGCAGGTTCCTACCTAGCTGGTGGGCTGGCAGCTGCATGGGGAGTGGTGGAGGGACCATGGCAGGCGCGGGCCTAGCCGTAGATGTCACAGACGTCCTCGGCAAGGGCCTTGTCAGAGCGCCGGCAAGGGTCTTGCCGCGGCGTCATAGTCGGCCCCAGCAAGGATGTTACCGGAGGTCTTGTGTGCTTCCTTGGCAAGGATCTTGCCGAGGTTCGTCACCTTCTATTCCTCCTATGATTTGGAGTGTCTGTTGTCTTCACAAAGATCTGCATGCCACCATAGAAGTGCCTCCCGAGCCCTGGTCCCAATGAAGTTGGGAACCTTGGGCTCAAGGGTGGCGCGTTCCGCTGGCGTGGGGCTGGGCAAGTTGCCCTGGCAAGGCTCTTGTCGGGGCCGCGGAAGATGCCCCAGCAAGGCTCTTGCCGGGGAGGATCGCCTTGCCCTCTTGGTCTTCTGGTCTTGGCGCTGTGTTTGGCTGTTCTGCGGCTTTAACCCCTCCCTCTGCCTCGCCTAGTGTGGTTGTGGGCGCGGCTCTGACTGCCCGTGCACTTAGTAAGGGATACAAAGTAGTGCCCCTACTTTAGTACACCGACAGTCGGACGCCATGTGAAATAGCCATACGCAACCCATACAATAGTGCCTCATACTCAGCTTCATTGTTTGAAGAATCAAAGTGAATCTAGAGGACATAACTGAGCTTGTCTCCTCGTGGGGACACTAAAACCACTCCTGCACCAGACCATTCAACATCTTGGATCCATCAAAGAACATGGTCCAATGTTCAGACTGAACCTGAGTCGACTGCTGTTGTTCTATCCACTCTGCGAGGAAATTTACAATTGCTTTAGACTTGATGGCCTTCTTTGCCTCAAACTTGATATCTAGAGGAAGGAGTTCAATCGACCATTTTGCCACTCGACCAGTTGCATCTGTGTTATTCAAAATTTCTGACAATGGGGTGTCGCTGATGACTAAAACTGAGTGGTCTAAAGAGTAGTGTGCGACTTTCTTTGTGGTCAGGTAAATCCCATAAACAAGCTTCTAATAATGAGGATATCTCTTCTTGGATGGGGTCAAGACTTCTGAAATGTAATTCACAAGGCGCTGAACTTTTAAGGCTTTGCCTTCTTTTTCCCGCTCGACCGTGAGCATTGTGCTGACAACTTGTCCAGTGGCTGCGATGTAAAGCAGTAAGGGCTCCTTGCTGACTGGAGCAGCAAGCACCGGCTGGGTGGAAAGCAGGGCTTTGAGCTCTTCAAACGCTGCTTCAGCTTTGTCATTCCACTCGAATTTGTCAGACTTCTTCATCAATCGGTAAAGAGGCAATGCCTTTTTATCGAGGCGTGAGATGAATCGACTCAATGCAGCCAAACAACCAGTAAGCTTTTGAACATCGTGCACACGTACAGGGCGCTTCATTCAGAGGATTGTGCCAATCTTCTCTGGATTTGCATCGATTCCTCGTTCGGAAACAAAAAAACTGAGTAGCTTTCCGTCTGGGACCCCCAATGTGCACTTTGACGGATTGAGCTTGATATCATATCTTCTTAAGTTGGCAAAGGTTTCGGCGAGGTCAGTCAGCAGATCGAAACCTTTGTGTGACTTAACCACTATGTCATCCATGTATGCTTCCATATTCCGACTGATTTGAGTGAGCAAGCACTTCTGAATAATGCGCATGAATGTGGCACCAGCATTCTTGAGGCCAAAGGGCATAGTAACATAGCAAAAATACCCGAACGGGGTGATGAAAGTTGTCTTTATCTCGTCGGGTCCATACAGTCGGATCTGATGATACACGGAATAAGCATCAAAAAAGGACAATCGCTCGCATCCCGCAGTTGAGTCGACTATCTGGTCGATGTGGTGTAGAGGAAAATGATCTTTCGGGCAGGCCCGATTGATGTGCTTGAAATCAATGCACATTCAAAGTGATTTGTCTTTCTTGGGGACCATAACGACATTGGCGAGCCAGTCAGAGTGGTCTATCTCGCGAATGAACTCGGCAGCTAGGAGCCGAGCCACCTCCTCACCAATTGCCTTTCTCTTCTCCCAGGCGGACCGATGGAGATGCTCTTTATCTGGTTTTGCCTTCGAATTGACTCGCAAACGGTGCTCAGCAAGTCCCCTGGGTACACCTGGCATGTCAGATGGCTTCCATGCAAAGAAGTCACAATTCTCACAGAGGAGCTGGATGAGCGCTTCTTCCTATTGGTTGTCGAGTTCTGATGATATATGGGTCGGAGCAGCATTGGGGTCGGTCGGGTGAATGTGAACCAGCTTTGTCTCGCCGACCGACTGGAAGGCGGATTCTGAGGCTGTCCTCTTGGCACGCACCAAATCACTCACATCCGCTATCTTCTGGTACTCTTGAAACTCCACTTCCGCCATCTGCTCATCTGCTATCTTCGCACCGTCCTGAAGACAATCTTCTGCTCTCTGCCGGTTACCAGTGACCATGATCACGCCTTTCGGGCCAGGCATCTTCATCTTTAGGTACACATAACACAGTCGAGCCATGAAGCTAGCATAGTCAGGTCTGCCCAGAATGGCATGATAGGCACTTTCTAAATCCACTACCTCAAATGTCAACTTTTCCTTGCGGTAATTCTTATCATCACCGAAAACCATGCGCTACCTCTTGAGCATGCGTTGGTTTTTCCCTTGAAGAGGAAAGGGTGATGCAGCAAAGTAGCGTAAGTATTTCCCTCAGTTTTGAGAACCAAGGTATCAATCCAGCAGGAGGCTCCTCACAAGTCCCACGCGCCTACACAAACAAACAAGAACCTCGCAACCAACGCGATAAAGGGGTTGTCAATCCCATCACGGCCACTTGCGAAAGTGAGATCTGATAGAGATAATATGATAAGATAAATATTTTTGGTATTTTTATGATATAGATTGGAAAGTAAAGATTGCAAATTAGAGTAGATTGGAAACTTATATGATAGAGAATAGACCCGGGGGCCATAGGTTTCACTAGTGGCTTCTCTCAAGATAGCAATATTATTACGATGGGTGAACAAATTACTGTCGAGCAATTGATAGAAAAGTGCATAGTTATGAGAATATCTAGGCATGATCATGTATATAGGCATCACATCCGCAACAAGTAGAGCGACTCCTGCTTGCATCTACTACTATTACTCCACACATCGACCGACTCATGTCTGCATCTAGAGTATTAAGTTCATAAGAACAGAGTAACGCATTAAGCAAGATGACATGATGTAGAGGGATAAAGTCAAGCAATATGATATAAACCCCATCTTTTTATCCTCGATGGCAACAATACAATACGTGCCTTGCTGCCCCCGCTATCACTGGGAAAGGACATCACAAGATTGAACCCAAAGCTAAGCACTTCTCCCATTGCAAGAAAGATCAATCTAGTAGGCCAAACCAAACTGATAATTCGAAAAGACTTACAAAGATAACCAATCATACATAAAAGAATTCAGAGGAGATACAAATATTTCTCATAGATAAACTTGATCATAAACCCACAATTCATCGGATCTCGACAAACACACCGCAGAAAGAGTTACATCGAATAGATATCCAAGAAGATCAAGGAGAACTTTGTATTGAGATTCAAAGAGAGAGAATAAGCCATCTAGCTAATAACTATGGACCCGAAGGTCTGTGGTAAACTACTCACAACTCATCAGAGAGTCCTTGGTGATGATGTAGAGGCCCCCCGTGGTCGATTCCCCCTCCGGCGGAGCGCCGACGAAGCCTCCAAGATGGGATCTCATGGATACAAAAGGTTGCGGTAGTTGAAATAGTTTTTCGTGGTGCCCCTGGATGGTTTCGGGGTACGTGGATATATATAGGAGGAAGAGGTAGGTCGGTTGAGCCACAAGGGGCCCACGAGCGTGGGGGGTACCCACCCCCTTAGGGCACGCCGGGCACCCTCGTGGCCGCTTCGTTTGCTGCTTGACGTCCACTCCAGGCCTGCTGGATTGCGTTTGTTCCAAAAAGATTGCTCCCGAATGTTTCATTCCATTTGGACTATGTTTGATATTCCTTTTCTGCGAAACACTGAAATAGGCAAAAAAACAGCAATTCGGGCTGGGCCTCCGGTTAGTAGGTTAGTCCCAAAAATGATATAAAAGTGTATAGTAAATCCCATAAACATCCAAATGGGTAATATAATAGCATGGAACACTCAAAAATTATAGATACGTTGGAGACGTATCAAGCATCCCCATGCTTAATTCCTGCTCGTCCTCGAGTAGGTAAATGATAAAAACAGAATTTTTGATGTGGAATGCTACCTATCATATTTCTCAATGTATTTCTTTTATTTGTGGCATGAATGTTCAGATCCAAATGATTCAAAATAAAAGTTCATATTGAAAAAAGAATAATAATACCTCAAGCATACTAACAAAGCAATCATGTCTTCCCAAAATAGCATGGCTAAAGAAAGCTATCCCTACAAATTCATATAGTCTGGCTATGCTCTCTCTTTATCACACAAAATATCTAAGTCATGCACAACCCCGATGATAAGCCAAGCAATTGTTTCATACTTTAATGTTCTCAAACTTTTTCAACTTTCACGCAATACATGAGCGTGAGCCATGGACATAGCATTATATGTGGAATAGAATAGTGGTTGTGGAGAAGACAAAAAGGAGAAGATAGTCTCACATCAACTAGGCGTATCAACGGGCTATGGAGATGCCCATTAATAGATATCAATGTGAGTGAGTAGGGATTGCCATGCAACGGATGCACTAGAGCTATAAGTATATGAAAGCTCAAAAAAGAACCTAAGTGGGTGTGCATCCAACTTGCTTGCTCACGAAGACCTATGGCATTTTGAGGAAGCCCATCATTGGAATATACAAGCCAAGTTCTATAATGTAAAATTCCCACTAGTATATGAAAGTGAAAACATAGGAGACTCTCTATCATGAAGATCATGGTGCTACTTTGAAGCACAAGTGTGGAAAAGGATAGTAACATTGTCCCTTCTCTCATTTTCTCTCTTTTTTTGGTGGCCTTCTTTGGCCTCTTTTTTTTGACTTCTTTGGCCTCTTTTTTTTTATAAAGTCCGAAGACTCATCCCGACTTGTGGGGGAATCATATTCTCCATCATCCTTTCCTCACTTGGGACAATGCTCTAATATGAACATCATCACACTTTTATTTACTTACAACTCAAGAATTACAACTCAATACTTAGAACAAAATATGACTCTATGTAGATGCCTCCGGCGGTGTACCGGGATATGTAATGAAGTAAGAGCGACATGTATGAAAGAATTATCAAGGTGGCTTTGCCACAAATACAATGTCAACTACATGATCATGCAAAAGCAATATGACAATGATGGAGCGTGTCATAATAAACGAAACAATGGAAAGTTGCATGGCAATATATCTCAGAATGGCTATGGAAATGCCATAATAGGTAGGTATGGTGGCTGTTTTGAGGAAGGTAAATGGTGGGTGTATAGTGTCGGCGAAATTTGCGCGGCACAAGAGAGGCTAGCAATAGTGGAAGGGTGAGAGTGAGTATAATCCATGGACTCAACATTTGTCATAAAGAACTCATATACTTATTGCAAAAATCTACAAGTTATTGAAACAAATTACTACACACATGCTCCTAGGGGGATATATTGGTAGGAAAAGACCATCGCTCGTCCCCGACCACCACTCATAAGGAAGACAATCAAAAAATAAAATCATGCTCCAACTTCATCACATAACGGTTCACCATAAGTGCATGTTACAGGAATCACAAACTTCGACACAAGTATTCCTCAAATTCACAATTACTCCACTAGCATGTCTCTAATATTACCACCTTTTTATCTCAAAACAATTATCAAGCATCAAGTTGATCATAGTATTCAATTCACTTCCTATGATAGTTTTTATTATACCCAACTTGGATGCCCATCATTCTAGGACCAAATTTATAACCATAGCAAATACCATGCTGTTCTAAAAGACTCCCAAAATAATATAAGTGAAGCATGAGAGATAAATAATTTCTTCAATATAAAACCACCACCGTGCTCTAAAAAGATATAAGTGACGCACTAGAGCAAAACTGTCTAGCTCAAAAGATATAAGTGAAGCACATAGAGTATTCTAATAAATTTCGAATCATGTGTGTCTCTCCCAAAAGGTGTGTACAGCAAGGATGATTGTGGTAAATTAAAAATCAAAGAATCCTATCATACAAGATGCTCCAAGCAAAACACATATCATGTGGCAAATAAAAATATAGCTCCAAGTAAAGTTACCGATAGACGAAGACAAAAGAGGGGATGCCTTCTGGGGCATCCCCAAGCTTAGGCTTTTGGTTGTCCTTGAATTATCTTTGGGTGCCATGGGCATCCCCAAGCTTAGGCTTTTGCCACTCCTTATTCCATAGTCCATCAAATCTTTACCCAAAACTTGAAAACTTCACAACACAAAACTCAACAGGAAATCTCATGAGCTCCATTAGTGCAAGAAAGAAAAACCACAACTTAAGGTACTATAATGAACTCATTCCTTATTTGAATTGGTTTTAAACCTACTGTATTATAACTTCTCTATGGTTCATACCCCCCGATACTAGCCATAGATTCATTAAAATAAGCAAACAACACACGAAAAACAGAATCTGTCAAAAACAGAACAGTCTATAGAAATCTGTAACTTTCGAATACTTCTGGAACTTTAAAAATTCTACCAAAATAGGAAGTCCTAGGTAATTTGTCAAAGTAACTCCAACCTAAGATCCATATTGAGTAATTAGGTTGTGGATCTTTTTATCCAAATTTTCAATTAACTTGACAGTAGCAACTTTATTTTCAATAATTTCAAGCCTTTGCATCACATGTTCTAAAGTTAAAATAGTCCCGTTAACCAAAAGAGGCAGTGGACCTAACAGATATGACATGGCATTATAAGCATCAAAAGTATGGCTACCCAAAAAATTCCCTCCGGTAATGGTATCAAGAATGTATCTATTCCAAGGAGTAATGCCTACATAAAAATTGCGAAGAAGAACGGAAGTAGATTGCTTCCTAGTGGATCTGTTTTGAGCATTGCAAATTCTATGTAGAGCATCTTTTAGATTTTCTCCCTCCCTTTGTTTAAAAGTAAGAACTTCATGATCGGGAGTACTAACGATGATAGGAGGACTAGCCATGACGACGAAATAAACAATCTAACACACGAGCACACAAGAGGCAAGCGAAAAAGAGGAGAACGGAAAAGAGAGGGCGAATAAAATGGCAAGGATGAAGTGGGGGAGAGGAAAACGTGAGGCAAATGGCAAATAATGTAATGCTAGGGAGATGAGTTTGTGATGGGTACTTGGTATGTCTTGACTTGAGCGAAGACCTCCCTGGCGACGGCGCCAGAAATACTTCTTGCTACCTCTTGAGCATGCGTTTGTTTTTCCCTTGAAGAGGAAAGGGTGATGCAGCAAAGTAGCGTAAGTATTTCCCTCAGTTTTGAAAACCAAGGTATCAATCTAGTAGGAGGCTCCTCACAAGTCACACGCGCCTACACAAACAAACAAGAACCTCGCAACCAACGCGATAAAGGGCTTGCCAATCCCTTCACGGCCACTTGCAAAAGTGAGATCTGATAGAGATAATATGATAAGATAAATATTTTTGGTATTTTTGTGATATAGATTGGAAAGTAAAGATTTCAAAATAAAGTAGATTGGAAACTTATATGATAGAGAATAGACCCAGGGGGCATAGGTTTCACTAGTGGCTTCTCTCAAGATAGCAATATTATTACGGTGGGTGAACAAATTGCTGTCGAGCAATTGATAGAAAAGTGCATAGTTATGAGAATATCTAGGCATGATCATGTATATAGGCATCACATCCGCAACAAGTAGAGCGACTCCTGCCTGCATCTACTACTATTACTCCACACATCGACCGACTCATGTCTGCATCTAGAGTATTAAGTTCATAAGAACAGAGTAACGCATTAAGCAAGATGACATGATGTAGAGGGATAAAGTCAAGCAATATGATATAAACCCCATCTTTTTATCCTCGATGGAAACAATACAATACGTGCCTTGCTGCCCCTGCTATCACTGGGAAAGGACATCGCAAGATTGAACCCAAAGCTCAGCACTTCTCCCATTGCAAGAAAGATCAATCTAGTAGGCCAAACCAAACTGATAATTTGAAAAGACTTACAAAGAGAACCAATCATACATAAAAGAATTCAGAGGAGATACAAATATTTCTCATAGATAAACTTGATCATAAACCCACAATTCATCGGATCTCGACAAACACACCGCAGAAAGAGTTACATCGAATAGATATCCAAGAAGATCAAGGAGAACTTTGTATTGAGATTGAAAGAGAGAGAATAAGCCATCTAGCTAATAACTATGGACCCGAAGGTCTGTGGTAAACTACTCACAACTCATCGGAGAGTCCTTGGTGACAATGTAGAGGCCCCCCGTGGTCGATTCCCCCTCCGGCGGAGCGCCGACGAAGCCTCCAAGATGGGATCTCATGGATACAGAAGGTTGCGGTAGTTGAAATAGTTTTTCGTGGTGCCCCTGGATGGTTTCGGGGTACGTGGATATATATAGGAGGAAGAGGTAGGTCGGTTGAGCCACAAGGGGCCCACGAGCGTGGGGGGGTACCCACCCCCTTAGGGCGCGCTGGGCACCCTCGTGGCCGCTTCGTTTGCTGCTTGACGTCCACTCCAAGCCTGCTGGATTGCGTTTGTTCCAGAAAGATTGCTCCCGAATGTTTCATTCCATTTGGACTATGTTTGATATTCCTTTTCTGCGAAACACTGAAATAGGCAAAAAACAGCAATTCGGGCTGGGCCTCCGGTTAGTAGGTTAGTCCCAAAAATGATATAAAAGTGTATAGTAAAGCCCATAAACATCCAAATGGGTAATATAATAGCATGGAATAATAAAAATGTATAGATACATTGGGGACGTATCACCACGTCAAGAGTGATCTGACCGAGTGAGTCGACTTTCTTTCCCGGGATGACTCCATGGAATCGCATGTTGCTCTCGCTGAGTTTGGACATCGGGATGCCCATCCCTTTGATGGCTTCAGCATACAGGATATTCAGACCACTGCCACCATCCATCAAAACCTTGGTCAGTCGGGTGCCCCCAACGACTGGGTCGACCACCAATGCTTACCGCCCAGGGGTAGTAACGCGTGGCGGGTGGTCGAACTGGTCGAATGTAATAGGGTTTTTTGACCACTTCAAGTACCTTGGTGTTGCCGGAGCAACCATGTTCACCTCTCTGTTAATAACTTTCAGTCGACTTTTGCTCTCGAGATCAGCAAAAATCACCAAAGTGGCATTAACATTGGGGTAACCATCATCATCATCTTTTACTTCCTCCTTATCAGACTCTTTGTCCTTTTCACTAGGTTCGCTTTCTCGGAATATCTGGACTAGGAGTCGACACTGTCGAGTCGTATGCTTGGGGAGAATCAGATTCCCCTACTCATCCTTTTTGGTGTGTATACGACACGGCAAATCCATCACATCATTTACTGCTTGATCCTTCACTTTCTTAGGGATCCAAGGCCCTTTGGTCTTCCCCTTGAACTTTACTTGGTTCAACACTGCTGCCTCAGCCTTTCACTTCTGCTTCCGACTGGAATTTCCTCCTCCGGTGTCCTAGGCGACTGGTCTGTTCTTGCCACTCCGGAGTCGGTCTTCTTCTTTGCCGTTAGCGTACTTGGTGGCAATCTCCATCATCCGAGCCAGAGACATGTCTCTGGTCTGACAGAACTTGAGATTGAGCTCTCTATAGCGAACGCCTTCTTTAAAGGCACAGACTACTTTTTGATCTAATACATTCTCCACTGTGTGGTGAAGAGTGATCCATCTCTGGATATAATCTCTCAAGGTCTCATTCGGTTTCTGCATGCAATGCTGCAATTCTAGCAAACCAGCAAGTCTCTTACAGGTGCCCTCGAATGTTCTGGTAAACACTCGGGCCAACTCATCGCAACTCAAAATGCTTCTAGGGGCCAACTGATTCAGCCAATCCGTGGTAGAACCTTCAATCATTAGAGGGAGGTGCTTCATGGCTACCTCATCACTGCCGCCACCAATGTGCACAACCACTCGGTAGTCTTCCAGCCAAGTGTCGGGCTTTGATTCTCTTGTGAACTTACTGAGGCCAGTCGCCAATCTAAAGTTGTGAGGGATCTCAATGGCTCTGATGGCTCTTCCGAAAAAGTCAGGGCCAGAAACATGGACCCTGCTTCTGTTGGGCCTGTCTCTATCCAGCCCCTCTCTGTATGCTCTGTTCCGGTCGACCAAACCCTGAACAAGGACTGACCTTGCATCGAAGCCAAGCTCTCTTGGGTCGACTAGAACTCTGCGGTCATTACCATACGGACGCCTGTCATCATACTACCGGGGCGCGCATGACCCGTCCCTCGGAAGGGGCGAAGGCGCTCGACAATGGTTGTAGCGGGTTTACTCACGATCGTACTCTCCCTGAGCTCTTCCCAGGTGTCGATCTCGGCGGTGATCATGATCTTCTCATCGCAAAGGCGACCCAGGACTATGTGCCGACTGAACAGTATCTGCCCTTACCGATCTGTTGTGGATCCTATTCCGCGACTGAGAAACGGCGGAGTTCAGGTCTCCTGCTGCTCGGAGCAACGCTCTAATCTGTTCCAAACCCTTCCATCTTCTGAACGGGATGGCTGAATAGATTCTGCGATACGCGCAACAGCTGCAAGATTCTGGATCGGAGTGCGGAATACCTGATTTCCGGTGGAAACAATTGTCGTGGATGTCGACTGGACTCGGGGATCAGTCGACGGGCACGCTCGTCGAGATAATATTGGAGATTCTCCAAACGAGTGTGCTCAGCCAGTGTGGCTAGGCACACTGCCTCCAAGGCCCGAGCCTTGGCAGTCTCCCCTATGATGGGGATCTAGAGGGCATCCACGTTGCGGCGGTGCAGCTCTTCCCTCTGCTGCGAGTTGAGAGGTTGAGGCTGATACTCCTCACGGCCGAATGAAGGGCCATCGCCACCACCATTGCCGCCGCTGCAACGGAAACCAGGTGGGCTGTGATGGGAGTCGACCATAAGGACTTCTGCCATAGGGTCACAGCTCCAGCTCCTGGAAAATGTATCTGTAAAGTCAGTCGACAGGTTGACTGGACCATAGTGAAATACGTTGGGCTCGATTGTCGTGACTTGGGGAGTGGCCATCTGGCGAGCCACCGCCTGCTTCACCCACTGCTAGAGCCTTGACCGACCAGATCGCTTGCGGCGGCGTCCAGTGGAGTGAGAAGGCGGTGCAAGGACCGACCGATATGGGGTCGATGGCTGCCGAAGGAGGACGCCGCAGGCACTCGCGCGGAAGTGCGATGAACCATGGATCAGGAGAGCCTCGACGTCGAGGGGGGCTTCCTGGAGCCAGGCGGAGTCATCGGCGATGAAAGTGAGCGTGCCGAGTCGGAACTCGCGGCCGATGATCAAACCGCCGCCGGTAACCATGTTGATGAAGATCAGAGAAAATGCAACGTTGCTGGAATTCGCTAAGACGCTTTTCCACAAGGTGGGCGCCAATTGTTGTGGTACTAAGCCTGACAGTAAGAATAGGGGTCCGTATGAGGAGGCGAAGCCCTAGCTACGGCGAGGTTGTACAGACGAGTTTACGAGTTTAGGCCCCTCTCGGAGGAGGTAAAAGCCCTACGTCTTGGTGCCCTGAGGCGGTCGACTGGAATATGGGTGTGTGTGTGTTATAGGGGGTGCGAACCCTTGTCCTAGAGGAGGGGGTGGCTTATATAGAGTGCGCCAGGACCCCAGTCATCCCCCGTTACAGGGGTTCAATGTACATTAAAATAGGGCGTTACTAGTAACGCCAGCTATAAAGTGTATTCAATGATCTTTAAGACTATGGAGTGAACGGCTGACCATTGTCATCCTGAGCGACTCCAGGTCTTCTGTACTCCGAGGGGATTCCTATATGGTCGAATGGCTCCATCCAGGTCGAGTGAAGTGGGGGTATCCGAGTGAGGTGACTGGTCGAGTGGATCGCACTCGGTGGCTTCAGTTGATACTCCCTGTTGTGCTTTGGACGTATTTGTTTCTAGGATAGTGACCTTGTGTAGGGCGTATAGGTCAGGTCTATGACCCTACCCTAGGTCTATGGCATCGTCAATGATGACGATTCTTGAGGAATGTCGCCGGACTGGAATATGAAACTAGATATTGTTCTTATAATCTATAAAAAAGATTAGATGTATACAAGGCATCTAAAGGTACTCACAATTCGGCAAAGGGCTTGGTGCGAGGGCGGTGCTTGGGAACTGCCTCGGTGCCTGAATCTGAGTCATCGGAGAGGGATATCCTTCCCCTCTTGGACGACCCCTCCTACGGATCTACGGAGGCCGCTCTCTTTTTCCCTTTGGGAGGAGGGTTCTCTACTTCCTCCTCCTCCTCGTCCACATCTTCGTCTTCCTCGCGAGAGGAAGGAGCTTCGGTTCCTCTGGACATGGCGCCCAAAGTCTCTTCCGGATGGACGTCGCCTTTGGACTACTTAGTCTTCTTCTTCTTGTCCTTCTTTGTCGGCGCCTCGTAGGGCGCCGGGACCAGCATCTTCATTAACAGAGGATCGGCTGGGTTTTCGGGGAGCGGGGCCGGACACTTAATCCGCTCGGCCTTATTTATCCAGTCTTGTTCAGGAGATGGCATTTTCAGGACCCCTCCCTAAGATCGACAAGCTAAGTAGTGTTTGGAAATATGATACTTACTGGGGATGCCGGATTGTTGCAGTCGAGGCTGGTGTCGTCGGACGTCCGTGGCCACGACGTCTGCTTCTTAAAGAGCAGCTTCCAAATCCCTTTGTGCGTCGTGCCGAAGAAGTGTTGTAGGGTCTGTGGCCCCTTCGAATTGAACTCCCACATTTTGAGAGGCCGTCATTGGCAAGGGAGAGCTCGGCAGATGAGCATCACCTGAATCACATAAGAAAGGGTGATGTCCTTTTTTATCATGCTCTTGATACACTTCTGCAGCATCGACACTTCGTCAAGGGACCCCCAATCTAGGCCCTTGTTGGTCCAGGATGCGAGCCACAGCGGAGGTCTAGATCTGAAGGCAGGAGCAGCATCCCACTTGATGCCGCGGGGTTCTCCTACTGCCACACCTTGACAGTATCCACAAATCTTCCTTTGGGCCAAGTAACAAGGTTGAGCTTGCTCACCATGGCGCCGCCGCACTCGGTGTGTTGGCCTTCAACCACCTTTGGCTTCACATTGAAAACTTTGAGCCATAAGCCGAAGTGTGGAGGGACACAGAGAAATGCCTCACACACGACGATAAACACCGAGATGTGGAGGAAGGAATTCGGGGCCAGATCATGGAAATCCAGCCTGTAGTAGTACATGAGACCTCAGACGAAAGGGTGAAGGGCGAACCAAGTCCTCGGAGGAAGTGAGGGATAAAAACCACCCTTTCGTCAGCCTCCGGGGCGGGGATGACCTGCCTTGGGTTGGAAGCCTGTGTTTGATCTCCGCCATCAGGTACCTCGCCTCCCGCAGATCCTGGATGTTCTTCTCCGTTACGGAGGAGGCCATCCACTTGCTCTGAAAGCCAGATCCAGCCATTGTTGGAGAAGTTGGGGCGGAAGGAAAGTTCGGAACTTGGGCGCTAGAGCTTGGGGGATTGAAAGGCACAGGAAGAAGAAGGCATGAGGTGAACAGATGGGTCTTTGTCCTCTTATAGAGGCAGCGAATATCAAGTACCCCCTCATAAGCCTTAAATCTCGCCTATTCCCAAGGGGATGTGTGAATGGCACGGTTGGATTACCAAAAACCCCTATTGATGAGAATCCCGTGATAAGGGGACACGATCTCTGCTTTAAAGACGTGGCATTGGCCGTACCTCGAAATGCGAAACGAGGCTGTAAAATGGTTCAGAATAATAATAAGGCCAAAACACAACACCTCGCCAAAAAAGTGGCCCATGGACGTGACTTATTTTAAGTATTGTTGCTTTTTACAGCTTAGGGTTGTACGTGTGAAGCAGTGCCGGATGCAGCTCTTGTGTGCGGAAATCTGCTTTGGAATATTCGAAAAGGGAACCCGCCTTGCAATGTCGAAGACAATCTGCGCGCCGGATAAATCATCATTGAAGCCTGGTTCAGGGGCTACTGAGGGAGTTCTGGACTAAGGGGTCCTCGAGCGGCTGGCCTATGTGACATGGGCTGGACTGATGGGCCATGAAGATACGAGATAGAAGGTTCTTGCCCGTGTCCGGATGGGACTCTCCTTTGCGTGGATGGCAAGCTTGGCGTTCGGATCATGTACCTTCCTTTCTCTGTAACCGACTCTGTACAACCCTAGATCCCTCCGATGTCTATATAAACCGGAGGGTTTAGTCCTTAGGGGCGAACACAATTATACAGGCTAGACATCTAGGGTTTATTCATTACGATCTTGACGTAGATCAACTCTTGTAACCCCTATACTCATCAAAGTCAATCAAGCAGGAAGTAGGGTATTACCTCCACTAAGAGGGCCCGAACCTGGGTAAACATCGTGTCCCCTGCCTCCTTGTTACCTTTGATCCTTAGACACACAGTTCGGGACCCCCTACCCGAGATCTGCCGGTTTTAACACCGACAGCCGCCGCCACCTCCATAGGTATTTTGTATCGACTAATTTGGATGGTCAGGTTTCTTCCGACTGATCTTCACTAATTTTTCTGGTTCGTGTACTCGTGCAGCTCACTAGAGAGAATTCAGCTGGATGATGAGGAGAGGATTGACCCACCCAACCCCAAGGCCATCAAGGAGAAGGCATCGGGCGCCGACGTGCCAATGCAAGACGCCCCCCTCCCCCCGTCGAGTGGCTCGCGTTTCTCCGGCAAAGGACACTATGAGGGCTATGGTGCTGTGTCCTCTGACCCAGGGTGGTCCCGGCTGCAAGGTCTACCCCAGCTCCTCCAAGTGGGTCGGCGGTGGTTTTGGATCCAAGGCCTGCATCCGCGTCTCCATCGGCCCCAGCCTCCTCCTCCCCCCTGCACCATGTCCCTGAAGATCAAGTGGGGGCGAGCAAGGAGGCTCTAATCCAGGTGGGCTGATGTGTGGCTGACTGAAGGAGGCTTATGATGCCAGCGAGGCGCTACAGACTAATGTCTGAGTAAGTACCATTTTGAGTATGAATTCAAGTCGAAGTTTTTTCTTTTTATGTGGTAGAGTCTTTGTCAGTGGGTTTGCACGGAGCACACCCACTGGGTGTTCATGATCCAGTGGGGGCACTCTGAGTGCACCCACTGGGTGTAGTCCTCGAGGCTCCTGTTGACTGGATTCAGTTGGTAGGAGTCTTTGAACTATTGTGTTTTTCTGTTGTTGCTTTCGCTCAGGGTCTAGCTAGAGTGTTTCTGAGTGATCACGATCTAGTGGGGGCACGCTAAGTGCACCCATTTGGTGTAGTCCCTGAGGCTACCGCTGACTGGATGCAGTCGGTGGAAGTCTTAGAATTGTGGCTGTTTTGCCTTGGGATCGTTTGCCATTTTTTTAGCTCAACACGAGTCACTTTCCAGTGGGGGACACGCTGAGTGCACTCACTGAGTGTAGTCCTCGAGACTGCTATCGGTTGTGGGCAATCGGTAGCGGCTTGGCACTCGGTGTGCTTGGCAACACTTGTTTTCGTGAGGTAATAGGTAGCATTCCCTTTGCGGCTGACTCAAAAGTTAGCCGAGTGGAGGTACGTCAGGGTGTTGTTGTCTTCAATCTTCTTCATTGCTGACACGGGGACCAGCCGAATGAAGTAGACCAGGGTGTTGTTATCCTCGATCTCCTTCATTACTAACTCGGGAACTAGCCGAGTGAAGGTAGATCAGAGGTTACTTGAGGATCTGGTACTGATCGAGCATGTTCCTCTTAGAGGTGTCCGGCCGACTCGATGGCCAGAGGGTAGCTGAGGATCTGGTATTGATCGAGTTTGTTCCTCTTGGAGGTGTCTGACCGACTCGGTAGCCAGAGGGTACTTGAGGGTCCAGTACTGGTCTAGCTTGTTCCTCCTGGTAGTGTATGGCCGAGTGGTAGTGGGTCAGTACTTTGGTTTTTCCTTCACGCCTTCCACTGACTGTTTTTTCAGTGTGGTGCAGAGAGCTTGTGAGTTAGGGTCCCACTATGCTGCCCTGGAGAAGGAGGTGATATCCCTCCGGCTGGACCTGGACGCGGAGAAGCTCAAGAGCACCTGACTGAAGAAGGAGAAGAAGGCCCTGGGAGGTAAGACATTTCCTTCAGTCAGTAGTTGCACACTATTTTCCCCTTTTGATCCGAGTTATTCTGGCCCAAAAGATGTTCGTAGCAAGAACACCCAACTCGTAACATGGCTCATGACTTCTATTTCTTTAGAAACCATGAAGCGGGCCCTGGAGGGCAAGGACAAGGACCTGGCGTCGGCTCAGAAGGAAGCCAGGACCAAGACCAAGCTTGCTGACGAGAAGTTGGCTTCAGTCGGCAAATTGGAGGAGGAGATCAAGGACCTCAAGGCTGCAGTCATCGCTGCCAAAGGCGAATCTTCCGAATGGGAGAAGAAATGCAAAGATCAAGCCGGCACCTTTGCACAAGAGAAACAGACTACGAGGATAAGGTCGCGTAGCTCATTGAGAAGAAGAATGCCCTGGAGCAGTACATTAAGGATTTCTGCACAGAGATGCGTGTGAAGCTCGCCGGTAAGTCCTTTCTTGTTCGAATGGACTTCGCAAATTGTTAAGTCTCCCTCGATCATTTACTCATGAGCTACTTTTTCTCGAACAAAGCACTGCTACAACACGGAGCTGGAGTTGGAGAGGCTCGAGAGGGATCTAGACCCCTCCAGGTCGCTCGTTGCCAACAAGGCAGCTCTTACTGTCTTGCATTTGGAAGACCGTCTAGAGAACACCTTAGGATATATCATTCAGACGAGGGGCGCCGGATTGACAAGGAGCTGCAGCCTGGTGAGGAGATCTGGATGGACCTGGAGTCCGTCATGACGCGATTGAATGAGGTTCCTACCCGAGTGAAAGCTTGGAAGAAGTCAGTTGCCCGAAGTGGTGCTAATGTGGCTTTGTCACTCGTTCGCGTTCATTGCAAGAATGTGGACAAGGAGAAACCGAAGGGCCTCTGAGTGATGAACAAGAAGAATCTCAAGTTCGAGGACTTCATGGAGACCTTCGCCGAGGTAGCCACACGCATTGTGGACGAGATCGACCTGGAGACCTTCGTTGAGCCAGCCAGTCCTCAGCCCGATGCTTAAAAACACTTGATTAAATTTGCCCCGGAATGTTGGGTGGTTGTTGTAACTGCATACTTTGCCGAGCCTTGAGCTCATTTCACTTTTGCTTGAAACATTCGGATGGATCGAACCATTGATTTGTGAACTCTTTAGTTCTTATTTTCCTCTTGTGTTTTGTTTGACTTGGGCGAAAGTTGGTTCGCAGTTGATCCCCCCACCCACAGTGTGGAGCAGATCCTCACTTCAATTTTTTTTAACTTAGGAAAAAACTGGTTCACAGCTAAGCTTCTGAGTGTGGAGCAGATCCTTACTCGAACTGTTTTTGAACTTAAGTGCAAACTGATTCGCGGTCAAGCCCCCGAGTGTGAAGCAGATCCCCATTCCGATTGTTTTTTTAACTTAGGCGAAAGCTGGTTCGTAGCCAAGCCCCCGAGTGTGGAGCAGATCCTCACTTGGATTGTTTTTGAACTTAGGCGAAAACAGGTTCGCTGATTGAGTGTGGAGCAGATCCTCACTTAGACTATTTTTGAACTTACGCAAAAGCTGGTTCGCAGCTAAGCTGATGCGGAGCATCCTATGGTCATCCCCATGGACCTACCATCGTCTCATCAAGTGCCAAGAGGACCCATGACACGAGCACGAGCTAGAGCTCTCGAGAACGAGGTGACTTCTCTCCTTAGTGATATTCCACATGACCCTCTCGAGATATGGCTACTACCTAAGTCTGGAATGCTATGCATGATTAGGTACCAAGAGGACTCTCTCGAAAATGTGCATGAAGACGGACAAGTCCCCAAGTTCATGGATGAAGAGAACCAACGGAAGGAGTCGAGAATAGCTCCCAGGACCCGAACATCCGGCCATGACCCTGGACATCCGCCCCCTGGAGATATCGCCAGCCGCAACAACCGAGCAGCCAAGTCTATAGGGCCCAGACATCCGCCCCCCCCCAGCCTGGAAATTTGGCTTCCATCCCGGACATCCGGACAAGCCTGTCCAGAGAGCAGAAGGAATGGTTTCGATAGCTCAGACATCCGGCCGCAGCCCCGGACATTCGGCTCCCCATGAAGGCCCGAACATCCGACCCGACGCCCCGATGTTCGGCTCTGCCTGTCTGCGCACAGTAAAGGTCCGAGGCACATGTACCCATTCGCACACTTAGGCTATATATACTCCTCCACCTCCCTCTTTCTAGGGTTAGCAATGGTTTAGCTCATTTGAGAGATAGAGCTTTGCTCATCCACTTGATCCCCTTCTCCATCGGAGTTCGCGACTTCCACGGAGAAGATCCCCAAGTGGATTTAAGAGCCCTCACAAGAAGATCCCTCAAGACCTCCTCACAGAGAAGAACTTGCTACTTGTATCGTCCTAATTTGTTGATCGTGGATTGTGTATCTGTTTGTGCTTCGAGGATCTAGCACATGTGTAATCGAATCTTGTTGGTTTGAGAGATTCCTCTCATGTTTCTGATGACCCACAAGTGTA
This sequence comes from Triticum aestivum, assembly GCF_018294505.1. NCBI lineage: Eukaryota > Viridiplantae > Streptophyta > Magnoliopsida > Poales > Poaceae > Triticum > Triticum aestivum. The sequence goes on along the minus strand of NC_057804.1, from coordinate 633,295,193 downwards.
GAGGATCTATTGTAGTCTTTTCAATAAGTAAGAGTGTTGAACCCAATGAGGAGCAGAAGGAAATGACAAGCGGTTTTCAGTAAGGTATTCTCTGCAAGCACTGAAATTGTAGGTAGCAGATAGTTTTGTGATAAGATAATTTGTAACGGGTAACAAGCAATGAAAGTAAATAAGGTGCAGCAAGGTGGCCCAATCCTTTTTGTAGCAAAGGACAAGCCTGGACAAGTTCTTATATGAGAAAAGCGCTCCCGAGGACACATGGGAATTATTGTCAAGCTAGTTTTCATCATGTTCATATGATTCACGTTCGTTACTTTGATAATTTGATATGTGGGTGGACCGGTGCTTGGCTACTGCCCTTTCTTGGACAAGCATCCCACTTATGATTAACCCCTATTGCAAGAATCCGCAACTACAAGAGAAGTATTAAGGTAAACCTAACCATAGCATGAAACATGTGGATCCAAATCAGCCCCTTACGAAGCAACGCATAAACTAGGGTTTAAGCTTCTGTCACTCTAGCAGCCCATCATCTACTTATTACTTCCCAATGCCTTCCTCTAGGCCTAAACAATGGTGAAATGTCATGTAGTCGACGTTCACATAACACCACTAGAGGATAGACAACATACATCTTATCAAAATATCGAACGAATACCAAATTCACATGACTACTTATAGCAAGACTTCTCCCATGTCCTCAGGAACAAACATACTACTCACAAATCATATTCATGTATATAATCAGAGGGGTATTGATATGCATTAAGGATCTGAACATATGATCTTCCACCAAATAAACCAACTAGCATCAACTACAAGGAGTAATCAACACTACTAGCAACCCACACGTACCAATCTGAGGTTTTGATACAAAGATTGGATACAAGAGATGAACTAGGGTTTGAGAGGAGATGGTGCTGGTGAAGATGTTGATGGAGATTGACCCCCTCCCGATGAGAGGATCATTGGTGATGATGATGGTGATGATTTCCCCCTCCCGGAGGGAAGTTTCCCCGGCAGAACAGCTCCGCCGGAGCCCTAGATTGGTTCCGCCAAGGTTCCGCCTCGTGGCGGCGGAGTTTCGTCCCGTAAGCTTGCTTATGATTTTTTTTTCAGGGTAAGAGACCTCATATAACAGAAGATGGGCATCGGAGGCCTGTCAGGGGGCCCACGAGGCAGCGGGGCACGCCCTAGAGGGGTGGGCGTGCCCCCCACCCTCCTGACAAGGGTGTGGGCCCCCTGACGCTGATTCCTTCGCCAGTATTTTTTATTAAATCCTAAAATGACTTTCAGGGAGTTTCAGGACTTTTGGAGCTGTGCAGAATAGGTCTCTAATATTTGCTCCTTTTCCAGCCCAGAATTCCAGCTGCTGGCATTCTCCCTCTTTATGTAAACCTTGTAAAATAAGAGAGAATATCCATAAGTATTGTGACATAACGTGTAATAACAGTCCATAATGCAATAAATATTGATATGAAAGCATGATGCAAAATGGACGTATCAACTCCTGCAAACTTAGACCTTGCTTGTCCTCAAGCGGAAGCTGATATCAAAAAATATGTCCTCATGTTTAGAGATAGAGGTGTCGATAAAAATAAAGTACGGACATGCAGGCATCATGATCATTCTTATAACAGCAACATATATATATTGTGTCTTATAATTTCTTATGCTCAAGTAACAATCTATTCAGAATGTCAAGTATGGTTCAGAAACTTCATTGAGAACTAACAAATTGTAATCTCAGTCATTGAAGCAATTGCAATTTATATAACATAGGAAAGAGTCAACATAAGAGCTTTTCAGCAAGTCCACATACTCAACTATCATTTAGTCTTTCACAATTGCTGACACTCACGCAATACTTGTGGTTATGGAGTTTTAATCAGACACAGAGAAAGATAGGGGCTTATAGTATTGCCTCCCAATGTTGTACCTCAAGGGTAATGTCAACAATAATAGTTCATGCTAACGAACATCCAATTGGATATATGTATCAGGATCTTTCCAACACGAGGTGCTTGCCAAAGGATAAAATAAAAAGGAAGGGTGAAGATAACCTTGACTCTTGCATAAAGTAAAAGATAGGCCCTTCAAAGAGGGAAGAAGAGGTTGTCGTGTGCTTTTATGGTTGGATGCACAAAATCTTAATGCGAAAGAATGTCACTTTGTATTGCCACTTGTGATATGAACCTTTATTATGCAGTCCATCGCTTTTATTTCTTCCATATCACATGATCGTATAAAGCTTATGTTCTCCACACTAATAAGTCATACATATTTAGAGAGCATTTTTTATTGCATGCAACATGACAACTTACTTGAAGGATCTTACTCAATCCATAGGTAGATATGATGGACTCTCATGGCAAAATTGGTTTAAGGGTATTTCGGAAGCACAAGTAATTTTTACTTGGTGCAAGGAATTTGGCTAGCATGAGGGGGAAAGGCAAGCTCAACATGTTGGACGATCCATGACAATATACTTTAACTAAGATGTGAGAAAGCATATCCCATTACGTTGTCTTCCTTGTCCAACATCAACTCTTTTAGCATGTCATATTTTAATGAGTGCTCACAATCATAAAAGATGTCCAAGATAGTATATTTGCATGTGAGAACCTCTCTTTCTTTATTACTTCCTATTAATTGCAACGATGACCAAAACTATGCTTGCCAACTCTCAACAACTTTTATGCTTCATAATACTTACGTGTGAAGTCATTACTATCCATAAGATCAACATGGTTTCTTTTGTTTCTTTTTATTCTTTCTATTTTTCTCAAGATCATAGCAAGATAGCAAAGTCCTTGACTCAACACTAATCTTTATTATAGATAGCTCACAGACTCGATTATATAGATGGATCACCAAGCAAAACTCAAACTAATTCATACCAAAACTTTATTATACTAGATCAAGATATTACCAAAAGGATCGAACTAAGAAAAATGGTAAAGATAGGAGTGTGATGGTGATACGATACCGGGGCAACTCCCCCAAGCTTGGCAGTTGCTAAGGGGAGTGCCCATACCCATGTGATTACGTCTCCTTTGTTGGTGAAGAAGGTGGTGTTGTTGATGATACAGGTTTCTTCCTTAGTTTTTGTTTGAGGATAAAATTTTGCTCCCTTAGATCATCGATCTCTCGCTCCAGGCTTAATATCTTTTTGCATAGTTCCTGCTTGTTTTCCTGCAAGAGGCGAAAAGGGATAAACTTGATCTTGGGTTTCTTTGCCTTATCAGGGAGGCTTGACTTTTTAAACTCCACATGAATGTCCCCAGGTTGAGGTAGAGGGACTTCATCTTCATCCGAGCTCGTCTCCTCCTTTCCCTTAGGCTCATAGTCTTCTTCTTCCTTAGTGGTCCAGCCACAATGCTCCAAGTCCCCATAGACCTTGGGGTTTGCAAGGTAATCAACAACATAGCTTTCTCCCTCCGAATCCTGGGATGACATATTGCTCTAATCTGCGGCAGAAATAGCTCGAAATGAAGGATAGATGATATTTGCGTGATACGGTGGTCAAAACCTCCGGGAGATTATATAATGAATTTTTACCGACCAAAAGAAGTATCATGCAATAAAACGAAGTCCGGAGAGTACACGAGGTGCCCACGAGGCAGGGGGCGCACCCAGTAGGGTAGGACGTGCCCTCCACCCTCATGGAGGCCTCGTGTCCTTCTCGGACTACTTCTTATTTTCCTAATTTTTTAAATATTACAAAACGGAGAAATACTGCTATTAAAATTGATTTGGAGTCGGTTTACTTACCGTACCACATACCTATTCCTTTTTGGAGTCTGGGACGTTCTGGAGGGTGTCCCTTATGTATTCCTCCAGGGTTACGGTTTCAATAATGTTAGTTTCAACATTTATTGGGTTACCTGAGATATAATGTTTGATTCTTTGACCGTTCACCACCTTCGGATTTGTGCCCTCAAAGTTGTTGATTTTTATGACACTGGAACGATAGACTTTCTCGATAACGTAAGGGCCTTCCCATTTAGAGAGAAGTTTTCCTGCAGAAACTCTTAAACGAGAGTTGAAGAGAAACACATAGTCACCTACATTAAACTCACGCTTTTGTATCCTTTTGTCATGCCATCTTTTAACTTTTTCTTTAAATAGTTTGGCATATTCATAAGCTTGGGTTCTCCATTCATCAAGTGAGCTAATGTCAAATAACCTTTTCTCACCGGCAAGTTTGAAATCATAATTAAGCTCTTTAATAGCCCAATATGCCTTATGTTCTAGTTCGAGAGGTAAGTGACAAGCTTTTCCATAAACCATTTTATATGGAGACATACCCATAGGATTTTTGTATGCAGTTCTATAAGCCCATAATGCATCATCAAGTTTCTTGGACCAATTCTTTCTAGATCTATTAACAGTCTTTTGCAAAATTAATTTAAGTTTTCTATTATTCAATTCTACTTGATCGCTAGACCGTGGGTGATAAGGAGATGCAATTCTTTGGTTAACATCATACTTAGCAAGCATTTTACGAAAAGCACCATGAATAAAATGTGAACCAACATATCATTAAGTATCTAGGGACTCCAAACCTTGGAAAAATAACTTCTTTAATCATCTTAATAGAGATGTTATGATCAGAACTACTAGTTGGAATAGCTTCTACCCATTTAGTAATGTAATCAACAGCAACTAAAATATGTGTATACCCATTAGAGGCAGGAAAAGGTCCCATGCAATCAAAGCCCCAAACAGCAAATGGTTCAATAACAAGAGAATAGTTCATAGGCATTTCTTGACGTCTACTAATATTAACAATTCTTTGACATTCATCACAAGACAAGACAAACTTACGGGCATCTTTCAAGAGAGTAGGCCAATAAAAACCAGATTGCAATACCTTATGTGCAGTTCTATCTCCAGCATGGTGTCCTCCATATGCCTCGGAGTGACACTTGCGTCGGATCTGTTCCTGTTCATTCTCAGGTACACAATGTCTAATAACACCATCTACTCCTTCTTTATAAAGGTGTGGATCATCCCAGAAGTAATGTCTTAAATCATAGAAGAACTTTTTATTTTGCTGATATGTAAAACTAGGTGGTATGAATTTAGCAACAATGTAATTAGCATATCAGCATACCATGAAGCCGTACGAGAAGCATTTCTGACAGCTAATTGTTCATCAGGAAAGTTATCATTAATAGGTAGTGGTCCATCAAGAACATTCTCTAACCTAGACAAGTTGTCTGCAATGGGGTTCTTAGCTCCCTTTCTATCAATAATATGTAAATCAAATTCTTGTAGCAAGGGAACCCACCTAATAAGTCTAGGTTTAGCATCTTTCTTTTCTATAAGATATTTAATAGCATCATGATCGGTGTGAATAGTTACTTTAGAATCAACAATATAAGGTCTGAACTTATCGCAAGCAAACACAACTACTAAAAATTATTTTTCAGTAGTAGCATAATTTCTCTGGGTACTGTCTAGAGTTTTACTAGCATATTGAATAACATTTAGTTTCTTATCAACTCTTTGTCCTAGAACAACACCTACAACATAATTGCTAGCATCACACATAATTTCAAAGGGTAAATTCCAATCAAGTGGCTGAACAATAGGTGCAGAAACCAAAGCTTTCTTAAGTATTTCAAAGGCTTCTACACAATCATCATCGAAGACAAATGGAATATCTTTTTGCAATAGATTAGTCAGAGGCCTAGAGATTTTAGAAAAGTCCTAATGAACCTCATATAAAAACCTGCATGACCAAGGAAACTTCTTATACCTTTGATGTCCTTGGGACATGGCATCTTTTCAATTGCATCAACTTTAGCTTTATCAACTTCAATACCTATTTCAGAAATTATATGCCCCAAGACAATGCCTTCATTAACCATAAAGTGACACTTCTCCCAGTTCAAAACAAGACTAGTATCTTCACATCTCTGCAAAACTCATTCAAGGTTGCTCAAGCAATCATCACAAGAGGATCCATAAACGGAGAAATCATCCATGAATACCTCACAAATCTTTTCACAAAAGTCAGAGAATATAGCCATCATTCCTCTTTGAAAAGTAGCAGGTGCATTAAATAAACCAGAAGGCATACGTCTATAAGCAAAAGTACCGAAAGGGCAAGTAAAAGTGGTCTTTTCTTGATCATCCGCTGACACAGGTATTTGAGAGAAACCAGAATAACCATCTAGAAAGCAAAAATGTGTATGTTTGGATAGTCTTTCTAGCATTTGATCAATAAAAGGTAAATGGTAATGATCCATTTTAGTAGCTTTATTTAATTTGTGGAAATCAATTACCATCCTATAACCTGTAATAATTCTTTGTGGGATCAATTCATCTTTATCATTAGGCACAACAGTAATACCTCCCTTCTTAGGGACACAATGGACAGGACTCACCCACGTACTATTAGCAACGGGATAAATTATACCTGCCTCTAGGAGCTTTATTATTTCTTTTCTTACCACTTCCTTCATCTTAGGATTTAACCGTCGTTGATGATCAATAACTGGTTTGGCGTCTTCTTCCAACTTAATTTTGTGTTGGCATAGAGTGGGACTAATGCCCTTAAGATCATCAAGAGTATACCCAATAGCAGCACAGTGTTTCTTCAGAGTTTTCAATAATCTTTCCTCTTCCTGCTCTAAAAGGTTAGCACTAATAATAACAGGATATATCTTCTTTTCATCAAGATAAGAATATTTAAGGGTATCATGTAATGGTTTAAGTTCAAACACGGTATCACCCTTGGGTGATGGAAGATCCCCTAGGATTTCAACACGTAAGTTGTGTTTCAGAATATGACCCAGTTTAATGAATACTTCATCTATTTCCCTTCTTTCATTCATGAACATATCATTTTCATGATCTAGCAAATATTGTTCTAAAGGATCAGTAGGAGGCACAGCAATAGAAGCAATACCAATAATTTCATCCTTACTAGACAGTTCTTTATCATGTGGTTGTCTACGAAATTTAGCAAAATTAAACAGTATTTAAGAAGGGTCTACCAAATATAATGGGACAAAAGTTATCTTGTGGGGAACCAAGAACGAGAAAATCAGCAGGATATTTAGCTTTCCCAAACAAGAGTTCAACATCTCTAACAATCCCAATTGGTGAAATAGTATCTCTATTAGCAAGCTTAATTGTAACATCAATATCTTCTATCTCAGCAGGTGCAATATCATGCATAATTTCTTAATATAAGGAAATAGGTATTGCACTAGCACTAGCACCCATCTCACACAAGCCATGATAACAATGATCTCCTATTTTAACAGAAATAACAGGCATGCCTACAACATGTCTATGTTTCTTAGCATCGGGTTTAGCAATTCTAGCAGCTTCATCACAGAAATAAATAACATGCCCATCAATATTATCAGCCAAGAGATCTTTAACCACAACAACATTAGGTTCAGCTTGAATTTGCTCAGGGGGTTTATATGTCTTAATATTGCTTTTATTAACCATAGTTGAAGTTTTAGCATGATCCTTCATCCTAACAGGGAAAGGAGGTTTCTCAATATAAGTAGTAGGGACAATGGGATCATTATAAGTAATAGTTTTTTCTTCAACTTTAATAGCTGCAACTACTTTTACTTCAGTGGGACGATTATATTTAAACCACTTCTCCTTAGGGAGATCAACATGAGTAGCAAATGATTCACAGAAAGAAGCTACTATCTCAGAGTCAAGTCCATATTTAGTGCTAAATCCACGAAAAGCATCGGTATCCATAAAAGATTTAACACAATCAAACTTAGGTGTCATACCTGACTCCTTACCATCATCGGAATCCCAATCTTTAGTGTGTGTTTAATTCTTTCCAATAAATCCCACTTGAATTCAATAGTCTTCATCATAAAAGATCCAGTACAAGAAGTATCAAGCATGGTGCGATTGTTGAGAGAAAGTCGAGCATCAATTTTTTTTAATAATCATTTCTCTTGAGAGCTCATGATTGGGGCATGAATATAACATTGACTTAAGACTCCCCCAAGCTTGAGCGATACTTTCTCCTTCGCGAGGCCAAAAATTATATATGTAATTACGATCATGATAAACAAGATGCATAGGATAGAACTTTTGGTGAAATTCCAACTTCAATCGTTTATAGTTCCAGGATCCCATATCATCACGTAGCCTATACCATGTCAATGCGTCTCCCTTCAAAGATAAAGGGAAACCTTCTTCTTGATAACATCCTCAGGCATACCTACAAGCTTAAATAATCCACAAACTTCATCTAGATAGATTAGGTGCAAGTCGGGATGCAATGTTCCATCTCCTGTAAAAGGATTAGCTAGCAGTTTCTCTACCATACCCAAAGGAATTTCAAAGTAAACATTTTCAGTAGGTTCAGTAGGTTGAGGAGCAACTCTTTGCTCTACTGGTCGGGGTGAAGATACCCCGAACAAGCCCTTCAAAGGATTAGTTTCCATAGTAACAAGTGACAGTAAATTTCAGCACACTATATAAATTTTTCCTTACCAAAGGCGCTTCACTCCCTGGCAATGGCGCCAGAAAAGAGTCTTGATGACCCACAAGTGTAGAGGATCTATTGTAGTCCTTTCAATAAGTAAGAGTGTCGAACCCAACGAGGAGCAGAAGGAAATGACAAGCGGTTTTCAGTAAGGTATTCTCTGCCAGCACTGAAATTGTAGGTAACAGATAGTTTTGTGATAAGATAATTTGTAACGGGTAACAAGCATTGAAAGTAAATAAGGTGCAGCAAGGTGGACCAATCCTTTTTGTAGCAAAGGAAAAGCCTAGACAAGTTCTTATATGAGAAAAGCGCTCCCGAGGACACATGGGAATTATCATCAAGCTAGTTTTCATCACGTTCATATGATTCGCGTTTGTTACTTTGATAATTTGATATGTGGGTGGACCGGTGCTTGAGTACTGCCCTTTCTTGGACAAGCATCCCACTTATGATTAACCCCTATTGCAAGCATTCGCAACTACAAGAGAATTATTAAGGTAAACCTAACCATAGCATGAAACATGTGGATCCAAATCAGCCCCTTACGAAGCAACGCATAAACTAGGGTTTAAGCTTCTGTCACTCTAGCATCCCATAATCTACTTATTACTTCCCAATGCCTTCCTCTAAGCCCAAACAATGGTGAACTGTCATGTAGTCGATGTTCACATAACACCACTAGAGGACAGACAACATACATCTTATCAAAATATCGAACGAATACCAAATTCACATGACTACTTATAGCAAGACTTCTCCCATGTCCTCAGGAACAAACATACTACTCACAAATCATATTCATGTTCATAATCAGAGGGGTATTGATATGCATTAAGGATCTGAACATATGATCTTCCACCAAATAAACCAACTAGCATCAACTACAAGGAGTAATCAACACTACTAGCAACCCACAGGTACTAATATGAGGTTTGGATACAAAGATTGGATACAAGAGATGAACTAGGGTTTGAGAGGAGATGGTACTGGTGAAGATATTGATGGAGAATGACCCCCTCCCGATGAGAGGATCGTTGGTGATGATGATTTCCCCCTCCCGGAGGGAAGTTTCCCCGGCAGAACAGCTCCGCCGAAGCCCTAGATTTGTTCCGCCAAGGTTCCTCCTCGTGGCGGCGCAGTTTCGTCCCGTAAGCTTGCTTATGATTTTTCCAGGGCAAGAGACCTCATATAGCATAAGATGGGCACCAGAGGCCTGTCAGGCGGGCCACGAGGCAGGGGGCGCGCCCTAGGGGGGTGGGCGTGCCCCCCACCCTCGTGACCAGGGTATTGGCCCCCTGACGCTGATTCCTTCGCCAGTATTTTTTATTAAATCCAAAAATGACTTTCGGGGAGTTTCAGGACTTTTGGAGCTGTGCAAAATAGGTCTCTAATATTTGCTCCTTTTCCAACCCAGAATTCCAGCTGCCGGCATTCTCCCTCTTTATGGAAACCTTGTAAAATAAGAGAGAATAGCCATAAGTATTGTGACATAATGTGTCATAACAGTCCATAATGCAATAAATATTGATACAACAGCATGATGCAAAATGGACGTATCAGTTTCCCCTCGTGTTCTTCATAGGATCCGCTCCAATCGTGACAGATCGGACATCTAGGGTTCTACCCTACATCATCTTTTTATAGTGAGCCACGTTGATCATGATTTTGGAGCCTCCCCTCTTTGTTTTCTAGCCTATTTTTGTTGATTTTGTCCCAATTTTGAAAATCCCCACAAAAATAGCCCCCCAATTTTTTTTGTGATTTGTTGGTGTGATGAAGTTTTGTTGGACTTGATGTGTTACTCGTAGACTAGCTTCCCTAAATTTTCTCCCAAATCCATCCACGAAATTCCTCGATTTTTGCCCCGTAATTTTTCTTTCCCACAAGATCCGCCAAGTTCTTCACGGAGCAGGAGCCCCGGACATCCGGCTCGTACGCCCGTACATCCGGCCACCCAGGACATCCAGCCCGCAAGCCCGGACATCCGGCCCCTGGCAGCAACAGCTCCATCCACCGCTCTGTTTCCCGCCTAACTCTCGCCAATTTTGACTGGACATACCACTATCACTTCCACATACCACCACCGCCTTCCGCATACCACCACCGTTCTTCACATCCACCATCGCTTACCCGCTACAAACTCCGACAAATTTTGACACATTTGCTTTGAGAATTTGAGTTGTTGTTCCCGTTTGCTAACGTGTTTCGGCTACTTAGGGACGGTTCAACAACGACATCACCGCCGCTCATCTTCGCCAAGGACTTGCCCTCGACAACAACCACCTCACCGTCACTCGTCCTTGCTTGCAAATGATTAACATCGATGGTAACCTCGATGACACATTGTGTACTCCTTGCCATTGCATTGATAACCCCATAGCCTTCCTTTTGCACCACTTACCCATCAAGACTAGCCTTTGAGTATTGCCGGCAACGTTACTTGTGCACATTAGTGATCATTGCATATATCATCATCTTGGTGTCCATATCTTGGTATCATATCTTGTGTCACAAGGTTTTGATAGCATATACACAATTGCTATCTTGGTTCGTGAAGTTTTGCATGAAAAAGAACTCAAAAGAGAAAGAACCAAACAAGCTTTTAAGAAAAATAGAAACGATAAGCAAAGAGCTTTCAAGCAAGAACCATAGCATCATACTACATTAATATTCTCATACTTGATCATCTTGGACCATACCATCGGAACACCATACATATAGCATACTTGGGATAGAAATTGTCGCATTTTTCCTTAGTAGGTTATGCACAAGTCTCATATCCGCCTATTATGCAATCGTGCTAGCGTCTCTCTAGCATTGTGCAACACGAGCATTTTCCGTGGATTCCACATTTTGAGCTCATTTTTGGTTGCACGGCCCCATTTATCTTTCCATGTGTGTGTTTCCATGTACCTTCATTTTGCTATTGGTCTACTTGTTGCATTTGCAAATTTGCGAATCTTTTACAACATTATTGAGTCTCACTAACATTTGCCTAAATTTTGTGCCACCATCCTAACCGAGCTCCATCATACACTTTCTTTGTGTAGGTGTGAGAGATTGACGAGATACAATACCAATTGTGTTATTTCCTTGTTACATCATTGAGTGATATTTGATCCACCCTCAACATCGGTCAAGGTACATTTGGTATTGTTCTTCTCTTTCACACACTCACACATTTACTTGAAATGATGGATATGCCAAGTTCTTCTACCAACCCAATCTTCCTCGAGCAAGACGACGACCCGAACACCTACGTCACCAGGAACCACCTCTTCGGTGCACAAAGAGCATTGCATCAACAACAACAAGCATTGAGTGACCGCATCAACAATCTCGCCACCGACTTGCGACTCTCTGAGCAACGTACAAAAGACTACTTCGACAACAAGCTCGACGAAAAAAAACAAGAGAACAATGCAAGAATGGACGAGATTCATGCCTTGTTGGTCAATCGCTCCTCTACTACTTCGTCCTATTCAAGATGGAGCCACTCGAGTCGACACTCCAACGACACCATCTTAGGTTCAAGTACACCGACATCGAACACACTTCAATGAGCCGCGCGCCAAGATCGTCAAGCAAACCGCAATCCTCTACATGGGACCGATCATCAAGAGCAACTCCTAGCGCAAGAACATCAACATCGTCAAAATCAAGCTACATTTGTGCAAGCACAAGAAAGGCAACACCAATGCCAACAAGTGGAAGAACAAGAATGCCCCCGCCAACGAGAGCAAGAGGAAGAGCGAGTGCGCCAACACCAAGATGAAGAAGATGCCGAGGCATAATGTCAACAACAACAACAACAGCGTGAAGCACAAGCTCTTGAGGTGCAAAATGCTCTACTCAATACCAATTGTACTATGATGACCCACAAGTATAGGGGATCTATAGTTGTCCTTTCGGTAAGTAAGAGCGTCGAACCCAACAAGGAGCAGAAGGAAACGACAAGCGATTTTCAGCATGGTATTCTCTGTAAGCACTGAAAATATCGATAACAGATAGTTTTGTGATAAGATAATTCGTAATGGGTAACAAGTAACAAAAGTAACTAAGGTGCAGCAAGGTGGCCCAATCCTTTTTGTAGCAAAGGACACGCCTGTACGAACTCTTATATAAAGGAAAGCGCTCCCGAGGACACATGGGAATTATTGTCAAGTTAGTTTTCAGCATGCTCATATGATTCGCATTTGTTACTTTGATAATTTGATATGTGGGTGGACCGGTGCTTGGGTGCCACCATTCCTTGGACAAGCCTCCACTTATGATTAACCCCTCTCGCAAGCATCCACAACTACAAAAGAAGAATTAAGGTAAACCTAACCATAACATGAAACATATGGATCCAAATCAGCCCCTTACGAAGCAACGCATAAGCTAGGGTTTAAGCTTCTGTCACTCTACCAACCCATCATCTAATTATTACTTCCCAATGCCTTCCCCTAGGCCCAAATAAATGTGAAGTGTCATGTAGTCGATGTTCACAAAACAGCACTAGAGGAAAGATAACATATATCTCATCAAAATATCGAATGAATACCAAATTCACATGATTACTTATAAAAGACTTCTCCCATGTCCTCAGGAAAAAACATAACTAATCACAAAGCATATTCATGTTCATAATCATAGGAGTATTAATTATCATTAAGGATCTGAACATACGATCTTCCACCGAATAAACCAACTAGCATCAACTACAAGGAGTAATCAACACTACTAGCAACCCAAAGGTACCAATCTGAAGTTTTGAGACCAAGATCGAATACAAGAGATGAAGTAGGATTTGAGAGGAGATGGTGCTCGTGAAGATGTTGATGGAGTTTGACCCCCTCTCGATGAGAGGACCGATGCTGATGACGATGGCGATGATTTCCCCCTCCTGGAGGGATGTTTCCCCGACAGAACAGCTCTGCCGGGGCCCTAGATTGGTGCTGCCCAGGTTCCGCCTCGAGACGGTGACGCTTAGTCTCGAAAGCTTCCTTCTGATTTTTTTCCAGGTCAAAACACACCATATAGCAGAAGATGGGCGTCGGGGGCCTTCTAGGGGGCCCACAAGGACGGAGGGCACGCCCAGGGGGTAGGGCGCGCCCTCCATCCTTGTGGATGGTAGGTGCCCCCTCTGGTGCTCTCTTCGCCCAATATTTTATATATTTTCCAAAAACATTCTCCGTGAAGTTTCAGGACTTTTGGAGTTGTGCAGAATAGGTCTCTAATATTTGCTCCTTTTCTAGTCCAAAATTCCAGTTGCCGATATTCTCCCTCTTCATGTAAACCTTATAAAATAAGATAGAAAAGGCATAAATATTGTGATATAACATGTAATAACAGCCCATAATGCAATAAATATCAATAGAAAAGCATGAAGCAAAATGGACGTATCAACTCCCCCAAGATTAGACCTCGCTTGTCCCAAGCGAAAACCGATATCGAAAAATATGTCCACATGTTTAGAGATAGAGGTGTCGATAAAATAAAATACAGACATGAGGGCATCATGACCATCTTTAGAACAACAACACATAATGTCATATAATTTCTTATGCTAAAGTAACAATTCATTCACAAGGTAAAGTATGAACCAGAAACTTCATTGAAAACTAACAAACTATGATCTCAGACATTGAAGCAATTGCAATTTATCATAACATCGGAAAGAGTCAATATAAGATCTTTTCAGCAAGTCCACATACTCAACTATCATTTAGTCTTTCACAATTGCTAACACTCACGTGATACTTATGGGTACAAAGTTTCAATCAGACACAAAGAAAGATAGGGGCTTATAGTTTTGCCTCCCAACATTTTACCTTAAGGGTAATGTCAACAATAATACTTTATGAAAACCTACATCCGAGAACATAGTGCTTGCCAAAGGAAAAAGTGTAAAAGGGAAAGGTGAAGATCACCATGACTCTTGTATAAGGGTAGAAAGTAAAAATAAAAGATAGGCCCTTCGCAAAGGGAAGCAGAGCTTGGCATGCACTTTTATGGTTGGATGCACAAAATCTTAGTGCAAAAGAACGTCACTTTACATTGCTGCTTGTGATAAAGAACTTTATTATGCAATCCGTCTCTTTTATTTTTTCCATATCACAAGTTCGTATAAAGCTTATTTTCTTCACACTAATAGATCATACATATTTAGAGAGCAATTTTTATTGCTTGCACCTATGACAACTGAGTCGGTCGCCTTTAGGAGACACCAAGACCACTCCGACCCCGGAGCCAAGGAGCATCTTGGAGCCGTCAAAAAACATCGTCCAGTTCTCAGGGAGACTCAGGACGGGCTGCTCTTGTTCTATCCATTCGGCGAGGAAATCCACCAGGGCTTACAACTTGATGGCTTTCTTCGTTTCAAACTTGATATCCAGTGGAAGGAGCTTGATGGCCAACTATGCCACTCGGCCTATGGCGTCTATGTTGTTCATGATCTTAAGCAGAGGGGCGTCACTTATCACCGTGACCGAGTGCTCTTGGAAGTAATGTGCCACCTTCTTTGCAATCTGATAGATCCCATATACTAGCTTCTGGTAATGCAAATACCTCCGCTTGGAAGGGTTCAGGACTTCAGAGATGTAGTAGACTACTTATTGGTGCTCGAAGGTCTCGCCTTGTTCCTCCCGCTCCACAATGAGTACCGTGCTAACAACTTGGCTCGTGGCCGCGATGTACAAGAGGAGTGGCTCTTTGCTACTCGGAGCTGCTAGCACCGACTGGGTGGAAAGCAGGGTTTTGAGTTCCTGGAACGTAGCCTACGCTTCAGGATTCCACTTGAACCTGTCAGACTTCTTCATTAATCGGTAAAGCGGCAGGGCTTTTTCACCGAGTCTTGAGATAAATCTACTCAGGGCTTCCAAACAACCTGTGAGGCATTGTACGTCATGGATACGCTCTGGTTGTTTCATTCAGACGATTGTTCTGATCTTTTCAGGGTTTGTGTCAACCCCGCGTTCAGAAACGAGGAAGCCGAGTAACTTGCCGGCAGGGACCCCAAAGGTATACTTAGCTGGGTTGAGCTTGATGCCAAAAGTGCGTCAATTAGCGAAGGTCTCGGCGAGGTCAGTCGGGAGGTCGGAACCTTTCTTGGACTTGACCATGATGTCATCCATATAGGCCTCCATGTTCCGGCTGATTTGTTTCCGCAAGCACTTCTGAATCATACGCTGGAACATGGACCCAGCATTTTTCAACCCGAATGACATAGTAATATAGCAAAAACACCCGAATGGGGTCATGAATGTTGTTTTTATTTCATCAGGACCATACTTTCGGATTTGGTGGTACCCGCAAACGATAACCGCTCACACCCGGCAGTAGAATCTACTATCTGATCTATGCATGGGAGAGGGAAATGATCCTTCAGGCAGGCCTGATTGATGTGCTTAAAATCAATGCACATTGGGAGAGAGTTATTTTTCTTCGGCACCATGACGATTTTGGCAAGTCACTTGGAGTGGTACACCTCTCGAATGAATTCGGCGGCCAAAAGCCATGCTATCTCTTCGCCAATCGCCTTGCGCTTCTCAGTCGAAGAGCGTCGAAGGTGCTCCTTGATAGGCTTCATCGTTGAGTCGACGCGGTGTCTGTGCTCGGCCAACTCCCTGGGAACACCCGACATATCATAAGGCTTCCATGCGAAGATGTCCTAGTTCCCACGGAGGAACTGGACGAGCTCACCTTCCTATTTGCTATCAAGGGTGGTGGAGATGTTGGTCGGGGAAGCATTTGGGTCCACAGGATGAATGTGTACTAGCTTCATCTCTCCTGCCGACTGGAAAGCGGATTCCACAGTCGGCTTTTTGGACTTCAGTAGCTCACTCGAGTCCACCGCCTTCTTGTACTCATCCAACTCGGCCATTACCATCTATTTGTCGGTGATCTGGGAGCCCTTCTGGAGACATTCTTTGGCCAACTTCCGATTGCACATGATGGTGATCATGCCCTTTGGCCCTGGCATTCTAAGCTTAAGTTATACGTAACACAGACGGGCCATGAATCATGCGTAGGCGGGCCTACCTAGGATAGTGTGGTAAGCACTCTAGAAGTCTACCACCTTGAAAGTCAGCCTCCTTTCAAAAGTTCTTCTCTTCGCCAAATATGACGTCGAGGGTGATCTATCTGAGTGATTTAGCCTTCTTCCCGGGGATTACCCCGTGGAACTACATATTGCTCTTGCTGAGTCAGGATCGAAATGCCCATTGCCTCCAATGTGTCGGCATAAATAATGTTGAGTCCGTTGTCTCCATCCATTAGGACTTTGCGCAATCGGACCCCTCCGACAGCCGGTTCAACCACCAAAGCATGCCGCCCAGGGGGTCGAAATGTGGGCTAGGTGGTCCGACTGATCGGAGGTCACTGGTGTCTTGGCCCAGTCGAGGTATTTGGTGATAGTCGGAACTGCCATGTTGACCTCTCGGTTAATAACCTTGAGGCGACTCTTGTAATCAATGTCGGCGAAGATCATCAAGACTTTCTCGATGTTAGGGTACCCGGAAGTACCTTTGCCTCTGTCATCGTCTTTGTCTTCATCTTTGTTCTCGGAGGAATCTTGCCGCATCTCTTGCTTCAGGAGTTGGTACTCCTGAGTGGTATGCTTGGGCAGAATTAAATTGCCCCCCTCGTCTTTCTTCGTATGGATCTGGTAGGGTTGATCGAGGATGCAACTCTTCAGGGCGACTTGCTTCTTCACCTTCCAGTATTTCTTGTGCTTTTGGGAGCCTTTGCTTTTGCCTTGGACAACCAGGGATGTAACCTCAGTGCTCCCTCTAGCTTCAGCCTTCCGCTTGTGCTTCTTGCCCTTGTTGTCCGACTGGTGAGCATCGCCTGCTCGTCTTTTGTCGCTTCTCATCCGGTCTTCCTCTTCACTGTTGACGTACCGATTGGCTATCTCCATAGCTTGACTGAGAGTCAGGGTCTCAGTTCGGCCGAATTCATGTTCAGCTCACGGTGTCTGACTCCGGCCTTGAAGGCGCAGATCGCCTGGTGCTCAAGTGACGTTCTCCACGTATTGTGCAAGGTAGTCCACTACTGAATGAACTCGCGGGGAGTCTCGTTTGGCCTTTGTACACAGTGCTGCAACTCGGCCAGACCACCTGGTCTCTTGTAAGTGCCTTTAAAAGTTTTGACGAATACTCTCGCCAAATCGTCCAAACAGAATATGCTGCCTGGCGGGAGCCGTGTCAGCCAAGCCCGAGCGAAGCCCTCGAGCATCAGAGTTAGGTGCTTCATGGCCACATTGTCGTTGCCGCCGTTGATCTGGACTGCCACTCGGTAATCTTCCAGCTAGATCTCTGGCTTGGACTCGCCGGTGAACTTGCTGATCCCAGTAGCCAACCTGTAGTTGTTGGGAATCTCTATTGCCTGTATATAACAGCTGAAACACTCGGGACCTGATGGTACAGAACCACTCGGAACGTCGGCATCTTGGCCTTCTCGCAAGGCCCGGCCCCTATCGACTAGGTTCTGAGCGAGAACTCATCTCACGTTGAAATGCGGGTCTCGGGTGTCCCTCATGTGATGAGTGAGACTTGGCCTATGATTGTCGGCATGCGTCTGTCTGTCATCGTAGGGCTGGCGCCCATACGTGCCATCTCGTGGTGGAGGCATCAGGGCGCGATCGTAGTTGTCGTGACGCTAGGGTGACGCAGCTCGACCGCGCCTCTGATGTTCGTGGTGATCTCTTGAGGAGGATGTGGCTCGGTACCTGCCAGAGCCGAGTGGGCTATGAGTCGACTGAACGGTCTCTGCGTGCACTGATGAGGTGTGGATACCGTCTCTGGACTGGGACACAACCGCAGTTTGCGATAGTGCCGTCTTTAGGGGCGGTTGGATCTACCAAATCCCCTCTCCAGCTGCTGAGTCGGAGGGCTGGATGGAATCCACGATCCGAGCAGCGGCCGCTAGATTTTGTAGCGGAGTACTGAGGACTTGATACTTACGAGATTGGTCACTCGAGAAGAGCCGGCACTTATGCCGACTGGAACTAGGTTGACAGCGCTCACGGTCGTCCAGCTCCCTCTGAAGCAAGCGATCGCGCTCGGCCAGGGTGGCCAGGCGAGTCGACTCCATGGCCAATGCCTCGGGGTCGTCCCGGTGATGGGGGTGTTCAGGAGCTGCTCGTTCCTGAGCTCGTCTCGTTGCTCCCGGGTGAGAGTCTGAGGCACGTATGGCTTGTGGCCCCTGGCGTCACCGTCAGTGTTGCCGTGTGACACACTCGCACGCGCTGTCTCGAGCGTTGGTGTACCCTGGGGGTGCGCGGTGCTCGGAGTTGTCCGCCATGAGAACTTCGGCGGTCGACTCAATGCTTTCGCACTCGGACTCCTCAGAGGAATCGCCGAGTGACCCATCAGAGAGGTCGAGGGCGGGCTCGTCGAACTCAAGAGCCGCCACATGTTCCGCCGCGGCCTGTGTGGCCACAGCGTGTTTGACACAGCGTTGCAACCGCGAGCGCCCGAAACGCTTGCGGCGGCGTGCGAGGGTAGGGCGAGCGGCCACTCAGTACGGATCCGAGGGCTGTCGGAGTAGGACTCTGTAGGATGATGCGCGGAAATGTGTCGCGTCGCGGACGGGCAGCGCCTCCACGTCCAGTGGGGCCTCGCGAAGCCACACTGAGTCGTCGGCGATGAAGGAGAGTGTCCCGAAATGAATTTTACCGCCGACTGACATGATGATGAAGAATTCCACCTACGCTGTGAAAGTTTGCTAGACGCCTAGCCCCATGGTGGGCGCCAACTATCGGGGTTACGATCCTGACATGAGTACTAGGGGTACGAATATGGGGGCAGAACCTAGCTACGGTGCAGGTGTGACACCCGGTGTTTAACGAGTTTAGGCCCCTCTCGGCGGAGGTAACAGCCCTATGTCTCGTGCCCTTATGCTTGCTTCTATTTTATGGATATGGTTACAAAGATTGCTCGTCCCCGCCTATGGAGGGGGTGCAGCTTATATAGAGTGTGTCGCAGCCCCATGTCTCCCACGTCGCCGAGGCATTTAATGACACTAAAGGCATCAGTTACAGGTGTGATGAATCTCTACTACGACAGTTACAGGTAACGGTAGCCTTGACTCTTGTTAAAGGTTGACTTAGGATTCCTCGACTGTTGCAGCTCCTAGGACACCCTCTTGTCTCCTTGGTCCGAGTGGTGATTCATTAGCCGAGTGGTGTGTGGTTGTCC
Organism: Triticum aestivum; assembly: GCF_018294505.1. Lineage (NCBI taxonomy): Eukaryota > Viridiplantae > Streptophyta > Magnoliopsida > Poales > Poaceae > Triticum > Triticum aestivum. The sequence continues at coordinate 633,275,519 of NC_057804.1, read as the reverse complement.
GAGTGCCGTTGAGCCATCAGAGTGGACTTTCTAATGTATGCATCCGAGTGCTGGCATGGTCCAGGGACCTATCCCTGGTGGTGATGGGCCCCATGTGGGTCCAAATGATGGGTCCTTGACCCTACCTGTAATACGTGACCTCATCACCGGGCAAGCGTCTGGGTCTCCAATTAGGTTGTGGAGATCGCCCCGAGTGATTTATACGAGTCTCGGTGACCGCCCCCATGGGTTGCCAAAGTGTATGGGTACCGGTGACCGCCCTCAAGGGTTTCTATTTGTACGGGTTCGGAGACCGCCCTCAAGGGTCTCTTAGTGGGGAATCACGGCATCTTGTGTTGTGCAAGGGCCTGAGGAGATTACGGTGGCCCTAGTTGCTTCGGGGGGAACATTCTGCCTTCACACCGCTCCAAACGGAGATTAACATCCGCAAGCGTGAACTTCGGAATACATCCTCGTCTCCGCATGCCTCGGTTATCTCTTATCCAAGCCATTTACTTATGCACTTTACTTTGTGATAGTCATAGTGTTTCTTGATATATATCTTGCTATCACTTAGTTGTTTATCTTGCTTAGCATAAGTTGTTGGTGCACATACGTGAGACTAGTTGTTTTAGGTTTTGTACTTGACAAATTAAACGCTAGTTTTATTTCGCATTTGTTCAAGCCTAAATCGTAATTATTTAAAGTGTCTATTCAACACCCCCTAAGCGACATCCACAATCTTTCAGCGTGCTCTACGCGAGATCAAAGGGAAAAAGGCTTGGGTGGCTGCAGGTGGGACCGAGCGGGGAGCCCTGACGCGTCCGGACGCCCTTATATAACGTCTCTATATTCGGTCCTAATTTGAGGGTTGACGGTCAGTTCGGATGTTTCACTGATCGGACGGACGTTCCAAACTTTAGAAGTAAATAGAGGGGCGGTGCTCTGAGATCCCCGCCTACTCGGGTGTGCAACTCGGCAGCGTCGTAATCTGCATTAACGCTCGGGCCCCATGCGCTGCCCAGCATCGAAGAAAAAAGCAGCTACTGGAAACACTGAAGCAACGACACTGCTAGCTGTCAGGCACGCATGGAGAGAACCGCCCAATTTCGTCCAATCAGCGTATGTGATGTAACACTAGTCTATGTTGATGCTAGCGGCAAGATTAAAGCTCTCTTTTTCGTTGAAACTTAACCTAAGAAAACAGCAGCAGCTGACAGTGACGATGGAGATAAGGTACGTGTGGCAGCTCGTTGGTTGGGACATGGCCGATCCTGCTCCGGCCGCGCGGTCCGTGGAAAACCACGGAGAGATCGGACACATGCAGGGTTAATTAAGTGAGTATGGGGTGTTGATTTCAGGGCACCGGAAGGTTAATCGATCCGTCGTACTCCCTCCTATTAGTTTAGGAGGGAGTATGAATTCAAGGTTTAAAATAGATTTTATTCTTGTCCGCATACGTTGTGTTAAGATACGTATGTGCACGCGCTGTCACGTCATGCAAGTGACGATGCTGATTCATGCTGATTCGGATAGGTACCACTCCCAGTACAAGTTTTTCATACCGTAGTGCATAGTGCCGTGTGTTCACAATCAAATCACGTCAGCTGGTGCAACTTTTGCCGCTTGCGGTGCCGTACGTCCTCTCCTGCTGATCGATAGAGAGCCCAGCTTAGCTATGGCGACAAGGCCGCCCCACCGACCGCCGCTTGTGCAATCGTTCTCCCTGCTGCTGCTTCTCCTCCTCCTCCTCCTCCTCCTCCATCCTTTCCTCTCCACCGGGACGCCGTCTATCACCACCAAAGCCGTGCCGCGGCTGCCGGGTTTCGCCGGACCCCTGCCCTTCTCCCTCGAAACAGGGTATGCTCTGCTCGCTCTCTCCTAAGTTGTCGTCGTCGTCGTCTTCTTCTTCTTCCTCCTCCTCGGTTAACTCGGTCGTGCGGTACGGCGTAGGTACGTGGAGCTGGACGACGGCGTCCGCCTCTTCTACTACTTCATCCAGTCGGAGCGCGACCCGGCGGAGGACCCCGTCCTGCTCTGGCTCACCGGCGGGCCCGGCTGCTCCGCCCTCTCCGGCCTCGTCTACGAGATCGGCCCTTTCCACTTCGACTTCCATGGCTACACGGGAGGCCTACCCACTCTGCTCTACAAGCCAGCGTCTTGGACCAAGGTTAACCCCGCTCCCCCTTTCGTTTTGTTACAGAAATAATCCTTCAAATGTGCTGCATCTGTTAGGAGGGAGGGACCCTTTTGCTACAATAACAGTGCACTTTTTGTTACAATCCCCTGAATTTTTTGTTGATATGACAAAATTAAAAATCCCCCTTTGCAGAGGAGAAATTGTAATGTGTACTTGTTGTGTCATATATTGTAGGTTAGCAATGTCATCTTTGTGGACGCTCCGGCAGGGACAGGCTTCTCGTATGCGACCAGAGACAAGAGAACCATACCCAGTGACACACTTGTTATTCAACAGCTGCACGTCTTCCTCGAAACGGTCTCCGCCTGCTATAATTTATACGCATTTTCTACTAGGATGTACAAGTTCATCATCTGTGCAATTTCCCAATTGCTTCTTTGTTGTCTCTACAGTGGTTTGATGAGCATCCACAGTTCTTGTCGAATCCGCTCTACATTTCGGGTGATTCATATAGCGGTATAATCATACCTTCTCTTGCTATGAAAATTGCTAAAGGTAATTCAACTTCCTTCACGCTCCCCATCTCTATCAACAAGGATTATTCTGCGTACAAGTTTATTCAAAGCACATGCATTTCTTTTCAGGGTATAAAGTGCATCTTTTAATTAACTACATGTCGCTTTCATTCTAGGGATAGAAGTTGGTGATGAGCGACTCGTTAATCTCAAGGTATTGATAACAATTACTTCCATAACTTCTCTTCCGACACATATTATTCATGGTTCCTATTTGTGCCATCATAATGTTTCTTATTCTCTTTCTAAAATCAGTAACATCATTTCTAGTGGTGAGGGCCAGGTTTTCCATGTATCAAGGTCAACAAATTTTAGTCTAAGAACACAACACTGGGAAAACCAAATATAATCTATGTTTTAATTTGAATATTTATATTCAAATATTTGTCTGAATCGGGTATATGAATTTCTTGAACTTCAGTGGGTTCAAACACATGGTTACCATGTTTGGGTGAAATTCACCCTTTTATCTTTTCCATTTTTGGTCAATTTTCTATTCACTTACAAATAAACAACTCTATTTTCATTTATGCCTTTTGCAGTTGAAACTTTGCAATGACCTTTTGCTTATATGCACTGTCAGAACACAATATGTTTAGCATGCCTACAGATATGTCAAGCTGCGGTCCTCACATGATCTCTTTAAGGAGTTAGAATCTTACCAACATGGAAGTTTATCTTAATTGATCAGGGTGTCATTGTTGGCAATCCGTTGACTGATACAACGACGGTCTTCAACGCTCGAATTCCATTTCTTCATGGGATGGGAATTATACCAGATGAAATCTATGAGGTGACATAGTGACGACATATTTAAGTTTACCTTTTGAGAGTAATTTATGTGTATGCTATATGAAAATGACTACTACAAATTTACATTTGGTATCAGCCTGCTTCTTACTTTTCAAAAAAAAAATCAGCCTGCTACCCCTCTAGTCAAGTACTACCTCCGTAAACTAATATAAGAGTGTTTAGATCATTACTTTAGTAATCTAAACGCTCTTATATTAGTTTACAGAGGGAGTATAATGCTTCTCAGTCAGTAAAAATTATATTAACTTAAATACTGAATTTGGTCAAGTGCATCCCTATTTATTTGGAATATCATGGAACAATATATAGTTAAGCACAGTGCAGAAAATATGATAAGCTTGTGATATTCACCTTGCAGGCTGCTCGCGAAGATTGTGGAGGAGAATATCGCTGGCCATCGAACTCCCATTGTGCCAATTCCCTCCAAGAAATCCAAGAGGTGAGTGACAGTACCAGCCCCAAATGTGTTGATTATCCCGGTAGCAATCGCACGACACGCTTAGCTAGCACAAGCAGCTTGCTGGTTGATGATTTGGTCAGCATTTTTGGCTTTTGTGATACAGTGCATGAGGGGCTTAAACGATGTACACGTCTTGGAGCAAATCTGTCCAGAATATCCAAGCCTCACCCTTGACAAGCAGCCGACGTCGCGAGATCATGGAAGGAGAAGGCTAACAGAGTCCGCAGTTTCGTCTCTGTGCAGGGTAAACGTCTCAATTACCATTCTTAGTTTCTTCTCAGTTTTTATTTTCACTTCTCGTATTTTTACTTCTTGCTTTTTGTTTTTTTTACTTCTTGCTTGCTTTGTCAAAATCTGTAATCGGTTCCATTTTGTTATTCTTATTTTACGGTGTTAACTGCATCGACATCTTAACTGTTGTGCTTCATTTGTTTGATGCAGAATGCCACATACTTCCTGTCCGAGTTGTGGACAAATGACGAAGCTGTAAGGGAGAGTTTGGGTATTCACAAGGTAAGGTAGGGTGGGACTAGCTTAGAGGTATATGTATTCTTACTTGATAAAGTGGTTGACTGGCCGTAACTAGAGCTAGGAAACGGGAATTGCTCCTACCGTTTTAATAACAAGGTAGGAGGTCAGAATTGGAAGAGAAATGTTTTAGTGATTATATATTGACATTTTATTATCAGCTTTAACTAATCCCTAGGCTTTTCTTTGCACTGGGAGAATTCTCCGCATGCCACCAAATAAGAAGCCCATGTTCCACCAACAACGAAGGGCTTATTTGGTAAATATGGTGTATGTTGTGCAGGAAACCGTTCCATCATGGCTACGATGTGATTTCAATCTACCTTACACGAATGAAATCAGCAGCACGGTCGATGATCATTTAGCCTTGATTACTAGAGGATACCGGGCTATGATATACAGGTAAGCACGCGTGCTAATATACGTTTCACCTGAATAGTCATTTGATGATGGAAATATACACTTGGGTGAACAGTCGCTTAATTAATTACAACCGTAAGCTAATAACTAGATTCGTTGTTTCATGATGCTGCAGTGGAGATCATGACAGTAAAATATCCTATGTTGACACCCAAGCATGGATCAGACGACTTAACCTGCCCATCACAGACCGTTGGCGACCATGGCATCTGGACGACCAAATTGTGGGGTAAGGACGCCGACCCAGCACAACTTATACGTTCTGGCTGTGTGCACCTCTGGTGCAGAGGCCTAGTGTGTTTATAGTGGAAAGCTGAGCAGTCGTAGTTCACATATTGATGCCTTACACGTCGCCTTTTCTTTCTCTTGTTTTGCATAGATACACAAGAACTTACTCCAACAATCTGACATACGCAACCGTGAAGGTACGTGCGCCATTAACTGCTTTCAGGTTTAACTTGAGCTTAATTACCAAAGCTAGTTAGCATCCATAACAAGTACTCCCTCTTTAACTTGATATAAGACATATTTTGACACTATGATAGTATAAAGAAACGTCTTATACTCCCTCCGTTTCTTTTTAGTCTGCATATAAGATTTGGTCAAAGTCAAACTACACAAAGTTTGACCAAATTTATATAAAAATATATGAACATCTACAATACTAAAACTAATGGTGCATCTGATAATATTGATGTTATATTGTGAATGTTTATATTTTTTAATATAAAGTTAGTCAAACTCAACAAAGCTTGACTTTGACCAAACCTTATATGCGGACTAAAAAGAAACAGAGGGAGTATTAAGTTACAAAGGGAGTAATCTAGTACTTACTTTGTCCGGAATTAGCCGACGCTCAAACTTATGTATCTAGACGTATTTTAATGCTAGATAAATATGTTTGAGCGTCAACTAATTCCGGACGGAGTAAGTAAAAAATCAATTGTGATTTGGTTAATTTAAATATGTGCGTGTAGGGCGCTGGCCACACAGCCCCGGAGTACATGCCAAGGGAGTGCCTGGCTATGATCGATAGATGGCTTTCCGGTGAGCCTCTTTGAGCGATCAACTGATGATGTGGCAGTGCAGAAGATTGCTAGCAAGGTGTGCTGTATAAGTGACAAATAAGAGAATAGACATGTATGTGTTGTATTGCGGCTTTTGAGCCGTGAGCATTCATTGAGCTTACTTGAGCTTGTGGGCAGTGGCGAAGCCACGTTCCAGTAGTGTAGTCACTTGACCACACAACATTTTGGTGAAACTCTTAATTACAAGTAAAAATTATGCCGAAGATGGTAGAAAATTTGTAAATACACATGTATTTTACATTATAAGTTTAAATTGACATCACATACTTGAACTTCTGGCACCGCCACTGCTTGTGGGGGAGCCGGTGGAAATGAATAAATAAGCTCCCACAGGAAAAAGCTCTGTTTTTCTTTTGTCCTATTCATTTCAGATTATGAGATTTGGGTGGACGTTGAGCCTATGCAAAGGCCTGTAATATAATGGTGCCAACGTATGTATGATTTCTATGTACTAGTACAAGTCAAACAAAAAGGGTTTTCTCCACATACAAAAAGGAGTTACAGTTAAAAGCTCATCCATATGCTGTATACTCCTTGGTACTCCTAGTGAAGCTATCAAAGTCGCATCAAATATCGTCGGTAGCAGCCAAGTTGCGTGCACATGTTGGTTGGTGCTATGCTGGGTCGCTGTGGATGGATGGGGTCGATCGACATGAACGCCGTGTTAGAGCATCTACTACAATCATATATGACAAATATGGCCTCTTAAATATCCACGGACGCGTCCGGGCATGGACATGGGCAGTGACCGGGCACGCCTCAAATTTCATTTGTTGCTTCGGATATCTCATACTCGATTCTTATATGCATACAAAGACATGCGAAAAAAGTAGAACCTACGTACTATGTCGATCCTAGCTACTCCTCGTCGGAGATCATGGCGATCTCCGTGCCCGACTCCGGCAGCATGGGCGGCAGCTGCAGCTCCGGCTGTTGTACTCTGGCCTCCTCCGCCTCTATCTCCGCGTTGAATTCGGCAAAGAGCGTGTCGGACCCCGCCTGCTCCCGCCGGAGGAACCCCCGGTTGGCCTTCACATAGGTCTCATCCTGGATGGACTCCAGGATGGCCTGCTGCTCGGCCATCTCGTCGGACTAGATGACGGCGAACTCCGCATCCGACTGCTCCATGTTGAAGGCTGGCACCTGCTGGTCCGGCTCCTCCGCCTCCTCCACCTCTATCGAAGTCATCTCCTTCTCCTTCTCTTCCCCCGGTTGCTCCTCCTCCTCCTCCGGCTCCGGCTCCGGCGAGCCCGGAGGCAGGCCGGCAACGATGCGGGCGGCGCGCGGCTTGCCTTGCCCGGATCTCTTGCTGGATCTCGTAGCAGTGCTCCAGCGTCAGCATGGCGTAGTAGGTGATCTTGCTCCATACCATGGCGTGGTGCCGGAGCGTGGGCAGAGCGCCGAAGCAGGAGATGGAGGAGGTGGATGGGTTAGGGTTGCGGGACGCAGTCCGGCTTAAATACTCGGATTTGGTCTTGAACGGCAAGCCGGAGCGGCGCCACGCGGCGTTCACACTGCCCCGACGGATGCGGCGTCCGTCGGACCGCCGGATTTCCGGGCGTTTTCGCATGGGACCCCGCCGTCAGACCGATGTGGCGGGCATGCCCGGGCGCTTCATAACAGCCCCATATTTAGGCTGGATATGCGGGTGTCGATCAGCCGGACGTTTGAGGCACGTTTAAGATGGCCGTCTGGGTAAAAAAAAAAGACCGGACAGTGACAGGGACGGCCCGGGTGTATGCTCTTCCGGTACGTCGGCGTCGACGTCCAGTGTGTAGCGTACTACTGCAGCTGACCCATCTTAATTAACCCAACTACATATGCATCCACCGTGGTTATGACGACGTGACAGCACTGGACCGCTCGCCAGTGACTCAGCTGTGACGCTCACCATGTAGGGAGGGTAGCACAATCCTCAACGCCGCTTCTGCCTGCCTGAATTTAAGTGATGGCGCGGGCGTCCATTTGCATAAATCCCCGGTAACTCTGCCTGCCTGCCAGTGCCAGTAGGTGTAGCGCCACTGCACAACAGGGATATTTTCACTGTTTTGACCCGTCTGATTAAGTTTAGCATGATTTGAGGGGTACGCGACGACGATGATGCTGACCTGACCTGACTCGTACAGGTAGTGCATGCATGTTTTTCATGGTCTCTCTCATGTGTTGATTCACACACGAGGGTAGGTACGCTATTCAATTCGTCTCTCGTACGTGTGTAGTACTCCACTAGCAGATGGTCAGTCCCAACATCGATCCAAACAAATCAAGTCAGCTAGTGCAAAGCTTGCCACATAGCTAAGGCGATGGAGTCAAGCTTAGCTATGGCGACGACGCCGCCGCCCCACCGGCCGCCGCTTGTGCTCTTATCCCTGCTGCTGCTCCTCCTCCATCCCTTCTTCTCCGCCGCAGCGCCGTCTATCACCACCAAAGCCGTGCCGCGGCTGCCCGGTTTCAGCGGACCCCTGCCCTTCTCCCTCGAAACAGGGTGCGTATACTATACATGTGCTCTGCTCTCTGTCTTCTTCCTCCTCCCGCTCCTCGGATGATGATGATGCAACGTCCACGTGGTGCAGGTACGTGGGGCTGGACGACGGCGCCCAACTCTTCTACTACTTCATCCAGTCGGAGAACGACCCGGAGGAGGACCCCGTCCTTCTCTGGCTCACGGGCGGGCCCGGTTGCTCCGCCCTCTCAGGCCTCGCCTACGAGATCGGCCCTTTCAACTTTGACTTCCATGGCTACATGGGAGGCCTGCCTACTCTGCTCTACCAGCCATCGTCTTGGGCAAAGGTGAAACCTTTTTCTCTGTTTTGTTATGAATTTTATGTTGCGGGGTTAGTTGATGGGAATTTTTTTGTTTTTGCCAATTTTTCTTATGCCATTCCAGGTTTTCACATTTCACTTTTGCCATTCATAGCTTTTGACAATTATCACAATTGCCATTATGTGGCAAAAGCAAAATAGTTTTATTTCATTTTTGCCACTCTTAGCTTTTGATAATTATCACAACTGTCATTCTGAAAATTTTGCTCTTGCCACGGGAATGGCAATTGTGATAATTGTCAAAAACTAAGAGTGATAAATGTGAAATGTCAAAATCTGGAGTGGCATATAGAAAATTGGCGGAATCTAGAGTGGCAAAAATCAAATTTTCCCTTTGATACAACAAAATTAAGAACCCCTCCTTCCGGCGGAGAAATTGTAGTGTGTAGTTGCGTAAAAAATATGCTCCCTCCATACCACAATGTAAGACTTCTTTTTTGCAAGCTATGTATTGTAATGTGTTGCTTCCGTATATATTGTAGGTTAGCAACATCATCTTCGTGGATTCTCCGGTAGGAACAGGCTTCTCATATGCGACCGGAGACAAGAGAACCATACAAAGTGACACAATTGTTGTTCAGCAGCTGCACATTTTCCTTGAAACGGTTGGTTACACTCTCCACCTGCTCTAATCTATATGCTTTTTCGACTAGAATGTACAAGTTAACATATCGGTACAATTTTCCAATTGTTTCCTTGTCTTCACAGTGGTTTGATGAACATCCGCAGTTCTTGCCAAATCCACTCTATATTTCAGGTGATTCATATAGCGGCTTAATCATACCTTCTCTTGCTATGAAAATTGCTAAAGGTAATTGATCAATTCCTTCACACTCTCCATCTCTATCAACACCGATTATTCTCCTTAATAGTTTATTCAAAGCCTGTGGATTTCTTTTGTGAGCATGAAGTGCGTCTTTTAACCTACATGACGCTTTCATTCTAGGGATAGAACTCGGCAATGAGCGACTCATTAATCTCAAGGTATTACTTTAATGACTTCTCTTGCAACATATTATTTTCAAGTTTCATATTTGTGTTCTTGTGATGTTTACCACTCTCTTTCCAAGACCTTTAAGATCATCTCTAGTGGTGGATCGACTCAAATCAAAAAGTAGGAACTTGGAATGGTTAATTATTTTGCTCCAGTGTAAGAACAAGCTCCAACAACTAAACATGGAGATCATATGGAATAGAAAATAAAATGTGCTCCTCCATGGTCCCTATCCCTTTGCACGGATGAAACACAAGGCGCTCTGGTGTGTCGTTTTTCTCCTCTGAACATTTAGCATTGGTAGCTGCAATTTGTGTAATCGGTTTGAAGGAGTTTTAAATTCGCTTTTGGTCAACACTAGAGATGGTCTAAGATCTACTTCTAGAGTTTCATGTCTACACAAGTCTTTGTTGCTTACATCTAAGTCAAATAATTGAACAAATAATCTTACAGAAAATGAATTGATAAGGCAGGGCCAGGTTCCCTTTGTATCAAGGCCAAGAAAGTTTTGTTTAATAACACAACATTGAAAACTGTAGTTTATGTTTTAACTTAAATATTTATGTTCAAACATGTATCTGGATCAGATCTATGAATTTATTAAACTTCAATGGTTTCAAAACATGGTTACAATGGTTGGGTGAAATTCACCCCCATGCCTTTTATATGGTCATTGATGCTTTTTTTGGGTGGTTGAACCTTTGCAATGACCTTTGGAGACTGGTTCTTCTAAACATGGGTGCATTGTACCCTTGATAAACAATATAAATCAAAAAAGTAGAAGAATAAAATAAATCCTGAAATTGTTTGGCTTCAAATATGCACAAATGTGTTAGGTGCTTACAAAATTTGATGGCAAAATGATATCCGAGGAGCTCCAGATAAAAAGTAGTTTGAGCATTTATGAGTGCTGTGTTTTTTTTTAGCTCATAGGCTGTCATTTCTCCATGAACTTTTGTAAGCACCTAAAACATTTGGGCATCTCTGAAGCCACAAATTTTCAGATTTTTATTTGATTTTTCTTCTTCTATTTTTTATTGTTCATCGTAGGTTAAGCTAGAACTTCTCCATGACCTTTGCTTATTTGTACTCTCAGATACAGAGGTTGACCAAGGTTATTATAATATGTTTAGCATGCTTATAGATATGTGAAGTTGCGATCCTTACATAAGCTTTGTAAGGAAGTGAGAATTCTACCAACATGGAAATTTATCTTAATTGATCAGGGTGTCATTGCTGGCAATCCATTAACCGATAACACGACGACCTTCAACGCTCGAGTTCCATTTCTTCATGGGATGGGAATTATACCAGATGAACTCTACGAGGTGATATATAACTAAATATTTAAGTTTATTATTTCTTCGAGTAATTTACGTGCATGTTGTACGAAAATGACTAGTGCAAAATTACATTTGGTATCGGCTTGCTTCTACCTCTCAAGTCAAAGATAATGCCTCTCGGCCGGAATTAAAATTGATATCAATTAACTTAAATACTGAATTTGGTCAAGTGCATCACTATCGATTTGGAATATCATGGAACAATATATAGTTCACCTATAAATCAGTTAGTCCGCGGGTGCATAAAATATGATTAGCTTGTATTATTATTCACCTTACAGGCTGCTCGTGAAAGCTGCGGGGGGGAATACCGTTGGGCATCGAACGCCCACTGTGCCGATTCCCTCCAAGCCATCCAAGAGGTGAGTGCCAGTACCAACCACGAATTTGTTGATTATCCCGGTAGCAACGCACGAAACACTTAGCTAGCAGTAGTAGCTTGATTTTTTCTAAAATAAATTGCGGGGAGTAGTAGCTTGCTAGCTGATGACTTGATCAGTATTTTTGGTTTGGGATACAGTGCATGAGGGGTTTAAACACTGTACACGTCTTGGAGCCAGCGTGTGAAGAATATCCAAGCCTCACCATTCACAAGCAGCAGCCGTTGCAAGACCATGGGAGGAAAATGCTAACAGAGTCCGCATTTTCGTCCGTGTGCAGGGTAACACTTCCTCCGTCTGAAAAATCTTGTCTCAAACTTGTCCCTTAAATGGTTGTATCTAGCACTAATTTGATGCTACATACATTCATTTGAGGGATAAACTTTTTCGGATGAAGGAGTAATAATCATCTTGGTTTATTCTCAGTTTTCATTTTCATTTCTTGTTCCCTTGTATTCATTTATTTATTTATTTCCAAAAAAAGTAGTGCTTTGATTTTGCTATTCTGATTGTGCGGTGTTAAGTGTATCGACATCTTACTTGTTGCGCTTCATTTGATTGATGCAGAATGCCACATACTTCCTATCCGAGTTATGGACAAATGACGAAGCTGTAAGGGAGAGTCTGGGTATTCACAAGGTAAATAAAGAAGCCCCTCTTCCCTCCATAACGAAGGTCTTATTTTATTGCATATGGTCGTATGTACTACTGTGCAGGGAACAGTTCCATCATGGCTACGATGTGATGTCAATCTACCTTACACACATGAAATCACCAGCGCGGTAGATGATCATGCAGCCCTGATTACTAGAGGATACCGGGCTATGATATATAGGTATGCATGCAGCCTCTCTCTAATCCCCTTAATTATGGAAATATATATAGTACACTTGATTGAGCAGAGTCGCTTAATTACCCCTGCAAGAACTAATTAGATTCGTCTTCTCATGACGCTGCAGTGGAGACCATGACCCTAAAGTATCTTATGTTGACACCCAAGCATGGATCAGACGACTTAAGCTGCCCATCACAGATCCTTGGCGACCATGGCATGTGGACGACCAAATCGTGGGGTAAGGACACCCACCCACAACTTATTGTTCTGGCTCTAGTGTTGGGTGGAAACAGTACTGTGTTTATTAGTGGAAGTGAACAGTCGTGGTTCATTGTGTGCGCGCGCAGTGAGTATTTCATACTACATATTACTGCCTCCGTTCCGAATTATAAGATGTTCTAACTTTTTTTCTGAATCGAATGTATGTAGACGGGGTTTAGTATGTTTGTTCACTCATTTTAGTCCGTATGTGGTCCATATTGAAATATCCAAACCATTTGGTGCCTTATACATCGCTTTTGTTTCTCATAATTTGAACAGATACACAAGAACTTTCTCTAACAATCTGACATACGCAACTGTAAAGGTACGTGTGGTTGGATTTAGTTTACCAAAGCTAGTTAGAATCCGTACCAGCTTTACCAAGTACTCCCTCCATTTCTAAATATAAGGTGTGTTAATTTTTGCAGAAGTCAAACTACTATATGTTTCACCAAGTTTATAGAGCAAAATACCAATAACAACAATAGCAAATCAGTATAACTGGATACACCATGTCATATATTTTTAATACTTTATTTATTTGGTACTGTTTTCTATAAACTTGGTCAGAGATAGAAACATTTGACTTTTCAAAAAACTAACACCCTTTATATTTCAAAATCGGAGGGAGTAGAATGCAAAAAAGAAAATTTGCAGGCTAGTAGAATGCAATTTAATAAATTATGAGCTGGTTAATTTAAATAAGTGCGCATGTAGGGTGCCGGACACACAGCCCCAGAGTACATGCCAAGGGAGTGTCTTGCTATGATCGATAGATGGCTTTCCGGTGAGCCTCTCTGAGCAGTCAACTAACGTTGCGCCACATGCGAAGGTTGAACTAGGATTATTTCAAAACTGCGACACCTATTATGGATCGAAAGTAGTAATAGATAAGAGAATACATATGTAAGATGAAAGATGTCGTTGTATATGTGTGTTGTATTGAGGCTTTCTATTGATCTTAATTAAGCTTGTGGAGGGACTGGCTTGAGAATTCCGGTGAAAATAAATAAGCTCCTATGCGGAAAAGCTCTCGAATATGGTTTCTTTTTTGCCCTATTTTTTTTAGATTATGAGATTTGGGTGGGTCTATTTTCATGATGAGCTTATGCAAAAGTCTGTAATGGTGCCGATGTGTAATGCTAATCAAGGGATTTAGCTAGGCCTGATTGAGTATAAGAGCTGAAGTAAAAGAGACTCGTGTGATGGAACCCAAGACAACGAGCAGTATTTTTCTCGTTCGAAGAACCTCCGAAGCTCTCTCACTTCCTTGACTCATTTGTTCCCTAGTCTCGTGCAAAAGATCAGATTAAATAACAATAAATTAAATCTTCAACTCCTCCTTGATTCTTCGCTAGTGATTTCACATTTTCCTCAAAGGAGGGCAATGAACTGCACGGCTGCTTCAAATATACCAATGCACTGGGGTCTTTTCCCAGCGGGTGACTCATATTCATTGAGTTCTTTCGTTCAGGCCCAATTATTCCAAATTGTTTTAGTTCTTTGAAAAAGCAATAGTATTGTACAAACGGGATGATTAATTAAAATATTTTGGTTGACATTTTTAAATGCGCCTAAATTTTGATTTGGCGCAGGGCCAGTGTCGGTTTTGTGAGGTACGGCCCTGTGTAATTTCTTCTATGTACAAGTCAAAAGGAATATTTCAGCGGGTTTTCGCCACATACAAAAGTTGTGTAGCGTAGTACAGCAACTGACCAGATATGATTCCATCGTGGTTAACTACATATGTAGCCATCGTGGTTAAGACGAAGTGACAACACCGTCGCTCACCAGTGACTCGGATGTGACGCCAACCTCGCTGACTGCCAAGTTCAACCACAGAAAGCGTTTTGAATGTTTAACCTCTGTTGGAAGGGAACACAATTATAACCTCGGAAAAACCAAGGCCCCGGTCCAGGAAAAACCCTAGAAATCCATGTCGACAGGATAGCGGAATCCTCGACGTCGCTTCTGCCTGCCTCGTGCAGTTCAAGTTCAACCATATGCCTGGTAATTCGACCTATACATAATATAAATCCAAAACCTAGGGTACTGTCTACACGCACCCCCTATGACCCACCCCAGCTGCGGAAAGCCTTTCTGCATCCTACATATTTCGGCGCAAACATCATCATCAAACTACAAAAACATGCGGCTCACCCAGCAGGTTTGCTCAGCTACTTGGACCGCCTGGCTGCTTCAGTTCGGGGACATGCATTCCTCTTTCAAGCATATCCTGGACAAGACGCGCAGGGCTAACCACCAAAGGCAAAATGGTTGTGGCGACAACATGTATCGTCGTCTACTCATTGCTCCGCTGATTCTCATTTTGCCACCTCCATCTGCTCATCTCCAGGGAGCCCGAACACGCGCAGGTTGTGGTCCATGGAACCTACGGCCACATACTTAGCATCTGCCCCAAACTTCACCGATGTCACTTTCCCTGGAAAGGACAGGCACAGCCATGTTAATTTACCCTCGACAAAGGAACCCGCGACACTGGACAAGAGCAGAAGAAATACTGTATCAAACCTGTGCCGGATAAATCTGGTAATGTCTTGACAAGATTCCATTCCGTCTTGACATTGGCCACTTGGTAAACCCTGCAACCATTATGCACAAGAGGTTATATTCAGCGCAAAGCTAACAACGTATCGTGAGCTGAGCCATTTCATTTCTTACAGTATAATAATACCAAGCAGCTAAGTTGGATCGGTCGGTAGCATACCTTATATCAGAACCAGCAACGGCGATATAACTTCCACTAAAGTCAAACTCCACTGCAAGAGAAAAATGTCTTGTCATTCATGAAAATACGGATTCTGGTTGTATGGAAGCCTTATTTCACATTAATTTGAGCAGTTCTCTTCCAAATTTCAACTTGCAATTTATGTAGAAACCCGGTACTTTCGTATTTCTTTTTAAAAAAATAGAGATCTCCTTACCAGAACTTGTTGGTGTGTCTGGATCGTATGGAGACAGGGTCCTAAAATTCCTCAATTTTCGTAGATCCCAAAGCTTGACACCATCAAGGGCTGCGGTCTGTAAAGTGATGGTGGAAATATCAGTATGAAACAGCAAGTGATCCAGAGTTATTGTGCAAAGATCTCGACTTCCACAGAATTCGATCTTATAAGAAAAGAAAAGAAAGAACATACCGCTAGGAAATATCCATTTTCTGAGAAGGACATAGCAGTCACTGTTCCAACATGCCCGACCTCCCCTTCAAACTTTGCAACCCTTGTCTGCAAATATAAATTTTCAATCACGACATGAGACATTAGAAGAGGATGGCATGGACGTCAACCTGAATATAATCTGAATAGTATTTTTGCCTTGTCTTACCTGAGATTTTACATCCCAAATTTTGATAACACCTTCTGACGTGCCTGTTCCAAGTATAAGACCGTCCGGGTGGAAAGCTGCTGATGTGTATCCATCTTGTCCAGAAGCCTCGCCAACCTGAATAACAGCACTTGTCAAAATGATAAATCTCTAGATGTGCATGCTTCTGGAAATTTAGGCAAAGTACCAGACCTGTGTGAGGCAAGACCCTGTTGAAATATCATAAAAGCACCATGTGCTATCTCTGGAGGCAGTTGCAAAGTATTTCTGACTAGCATGGACCGTCACAGCTTCAACCTGGTACATTTTCAGAAAGAAAAATCAGAACGTAAGATAATACAACGAGCAGCATCAACAGCGAGATTATTAAATAACAAAATACAGAAAATGCACAGGATCCACATGAAAAGAATGCAAAAACATCCTCTGCTAGCTAGCATCGCTGCATGCACGAAAAGGGAACAAGCCAATAATATTATAGTTCTTGAGAAAAAACAAAAACTGGAGTCTCTAGCATATTGCAGACTATTTTCCTATTTATCCGAGCTCATTCAACCAACAAGTAGAACTGACAATATAGCAGCAAGTTCTATAGCAAATTGACTGCCATGCAACAGCAAGTTCTATAGCAGATTGACCGTCATGGATGTGAGCAGCTTATTGGTTACTCCCTCCATTCCAAAATAAGTGTCATGGTTTGTAACATGTAATTTTATGAATTGATACTGAGTTGATTATTTGTTTCCAATCTTCATGTATTGGGCTACTGGCTATGTAGGCTAAGTATTAATATAATTTCATTATGAATAACCAAGAAGTCTTCTCAAATCCCTTAAAGTCCAGCTCCAGTCTCTTCCTTGACCAGCTGCTTAGGCTAAGTATTCATATAATTTTAACCAAGAAGTCTTCTCAAAGCCCTTAAAAGTCCAGCTCCGGTCTCTTCCTTGACCAGCTGCTTAGGCTAAGTATTCATATAATTTTATTATGAATAACCAAGAAGTCTCCTCAAATCCCTAAAGTCCAGCTCCGGTCTCTTCCTTCACCGGCTGCTTAGGCTAAGCATTCATATGATTTCATTATGAATAACCAAGAAGATTTCTCAAATCCCTAAAGTCCAGCTCTGGTCTCTTCCTTGACCGTCTGCTCTAGATTTACCCATCCCTGCTCACTCACTCACCCCCAACCCCTGGCCACCAGTTGGTGCCTAATAAAATTTTGTGCACACTGTAACGCAGAAAGGTCGATTGCAAACATCAAATAAGCAGGCATTCACCAGAAACAAATGTCAATGCAAACTAACCTCTGCACCATGATCTCTCATTGTGTGCCTGCAACCATAACTTCCGTCTTCATTGCCTTGCCATACACGGACAGTCTGCAGAGTTTACAAACAGAAGAGTGAAGCCTATAATGATGAGTTGTGTGATGATTATGGTATTATCAGATTACTGGGTCAATAAATTATCCTTTAATCATTTATGTAAGGGAGCCCAAATCATCAGAATGAAAACTTAGTGAATGCAAAAGGTTTTCTAGAACTGATATTGATATAGCTAATATCACATTAATGATTTACTTTACTACTATGCAGTAGGTGTACCTTATCTGCTGATCCGGTTATCAAAAGCTCATCCCGGGGAACAAATTTCAAACTTGTAATCTGTGCATAGGAATAAGCTATATTAACATATGTAGATGTAAAATGATGGGGAGAGAGTCAGTGAGTTTGAGTTTGGCCATGGACCTTCTTTGAGTGATCAGTGAGAGTGCACAAGACTTGACCCGATGGCCTATCAAAAAGAACTGCGTTTGTATCGATACCCCCAGTAGCAATAATATCCTGGTGATAAATACAGAAATCAATTAGGTAAGTAAACAACAATCATTGCAGTGTCACTATTCAAGCATACAATTTACCACTTTTTCAAACTAAACTTGAAATAATCTGACCTTTGAATGATGAATATCAATAGATAAAATCCCTGGTTTGTTTGTCTTATGAAGTGGATGACTGGAGATTTGAGTATATCTTTCAAGTGCATCAATTGGTGCCAAACTTGGAGGTACCTGACAAAAAACAGAAATTAGTGTACCATTTCAACAAAACAAGACAAAAAAACAAGTGGGTAAAAACCACAATTATTTTTGGCATATAATGTTTATATGATCTGATCTAGAAGGCATGTAGTACACAAGTTTAGAGAGGGACATATCAAGTTTCCTATGAACTAAAACAGGACATGTTTGACAAACAACAAACTTCAGGTCCTCCTTTAATTGATTGTTAGGGAGAAGAGATGCACACCTGCCGTTTCTTGCGCTGTGCTGAGAGCACGGAATTGCATTCTGTTAATTCATCGATCATGACAGGATTAATACCAGGACGTATCTTCTTCCCATCAGGACCCACTTCATCTTCCAAAGCTGTGTATCCAGGAAAGAGGATTAGAACAAAACAGACAAAAAAGTTAGCTTTTGACATGTTAGAACGGTGAAAACCTCTTTTCCCATTTGTAACAGCAGCTACAGGCGCAGGTCCTGCAGCTGAAATAGGAATCTGCCTTTCAGCTTGAGCCAAAAGTGTCCTAGACTCATCTCTTTCCTTCTTTAGTCTGGCGATAACACGGCAAGCAGCATCATGCTGGAAATGGGCAAAACAAGCTAGTAAAAACCAACGGGTACATGATGATCATGCTCATGAAAAAAAAAAAAGGGCAACCTGGTGCATGTAGCTCCCGCTTGCGCAGGGTCCAGGGAAGGGTCCGACCACTTTGGCTCTATAGTACGCAGCCTTTCCCTACATTTCTGTAAGAGGCTGTTTCCAGGACTTGAACCCATGACCTCATGGTCACAAGGCAGCAGCTTTACCACTGCGCCAAGGCTCCCCTTCTAGAAATAAAGCGTTTCTAGAAATAATTTATGGAACCTCCTATCCAAGTGATCCACAAAGATGTCCTAGCTATGGCTGTATAAAGCTCCGAAATCCTCTAAGCACATTCACAAACATCCATAAGGCTGAAATGTCAGAAACTTAACTAGCTGGCAACTGCGAGGTTTTATCAAGATCCTGATATCAAATGGCACTTGCACTTTTAAAGGAAGAATACTTTATTGTTGAACACAATAAAAAAGTGTATAATTCAAGACACTATTTGGAAAGATTGGAAAACCTGGTATAACGCATGACTGAGCTCTTGTCTTGCTGTATGTAGCTGCTGCTCCAAAGCAAAATTAGACAGCATGAGAGCATCCCACTCCTGCAACATCAGAGGAAAGAAGTCTTAATCTGCACTTGCAGCTCGATAAGAATTCCCAACTATTTAACAACAGAAAGATCAAATGCTTCACCATACCCATTACCAACAATCTGGAAGTACAATAAAAGCATAATACTTTTGTACAGTTTAGAATATCTCAATATTATTACGGTTTTTCATGGCACTAAATACCCACATAAAAAAGGAAGTGACTTCAGTAGTCTTACATAATGAAAACAAAATCATGAGTCGTCTTAAAATGTCAAAGAGCAAAAGGGAAATTATGTGAGCCAAATGTGTTCATATTCAATTACTGCTCATTTCTTCCTATTTGAATCTAAACATAAGCACATTGTGAATCATATCCAGTCTTTAGGCAAAAGAACTTAACTTGATTCTTAAAAGTTACAACAATGGACTCCAATACAAAGAACATGCTTAAGAATTACTATGACTACAAAATCAAATATATAAACTGTAAACAGAAGGAAGCAGGCACTCACATTCTGAAACATACCAAGGAGTCCAGGGACACTTGCAGCTTGCAGAGGTCTAGGCTTAGGAATCTGCAAAAACGATAGTTCTTCAATTGACAGCTATACACAACATATGAGAGTACGGCAACTAGTTTATTTTAACAAGGTATGAGTGTCAGCCTTAAAAAACAAGTAGGATGTCGATTTCTTTTGCCATTCTCTAAGCTAGAAGTTTCAGCCCCACAAGTAATGGTGCATGCATACATGTTGAGTCAGGTTTATCAATTGTGGTTTGGATATAATAGATTATCACAAAGATCAACCCTATCTAACAAACCAATATTTCAATCAACTGGTGGTTAATACTTAATACATGATTACTGTTTTAATTTCAGTACACGCTCATGGCTAAAACATTTATGTAGGTAATGGACATTGTGTGGAAATACAGGTGCCTGCTCGAACGCATTTACCCAGTCAGTGCAAATGGCGACTTGAACCATGCAAAAGAATACAAAATCACCGCAAATCCTAAAACCTAATTTATTGTCCTTGTTCCATTATGTAAGTCTGATTGAGAACCCATCAGATATCTTTCTGAAGTAGCAAAACCGTACTACGAGACAGGCTAATTCCTTCCCGGGGTTACTAATAACATATGTGGAGAACCTTCGACCCGAGAATCCTGAACATGATGGCTAACTAATATGTCCTCCACAAGTAAGATACTGTCACCCCATACATACTAGTAAGATGTAACAATAAATTGCCACATGGTGTGATTGTAAGTCAAGGACTACCAAACACCCAATCCAAAGCAGGCGACTACAAAGTGTGGCACTAGCAGGCATCGGCGAGGCTCATGACCGAACCCTAGCGTCTGAACAGGTTCTCCAGAACAACAAGATAAACACTGGAACCGCATTGAGGGAAAGAGAAACAGTTTGCGGGCCTCACCTTGTCGGTCTTCACCGTCACGAGGTCGTCCATGGCGAGCTCCTCCTTGGTGACCGGGCACTTCCCATGGTCCTGGGGAACCAAAACCAAACAGATTCAGTGCAAAGGTCCTAGGCCAACCAAAACCAAACCTAGAGCGGGGGAGACGGTGGTGACCTCGACGTAGCGCTGGATGAGCCTCCGCTCGAAGAGCAGCCCCGACTTGGTCGACAAGACCGGGTCCTCCGGCACCTCGCCGGAGACTTGAGAGGGGAGGGAGCAGCGGCAGGAGGAAGCGGCGGGTTAGTGCTTGGAAATAGGAGAGGGAGCGGGGCCGTAGAGCTAGGTTTCGGTGGTAGGGATGGGGCAAGAGACGAGGGCTTACTTGCGCAAATCATGGCGGCGGAGAGGGCGGTGGTATCAGCGGGCGGCTGCACCTCCAGAGGGCGGGTTCTCCGGCGGCGGCAATGGTGGTGGCGCCGACGAGGTGGGGGTTTTGGTGGAGGGAGGGGGTGGATTTGCTCGAGGCGCACGCTGGAAACCTTTTTTTTTTCAGTACCGGAAACTATGCGAGTCCTTTGCTAAAGTGGGCTGACCCGCAAATCTTGAACGGTCCAACAGCTCGGCCCATTCGGCCCGTACATGAGATTGTTCGGCCTATCCAGTTTTTTCTCAAAAAAAAACTATCCAGTTGGTTGTGTTGGCGTTGGGTTTGCATTTTCCATATTTGGAAAACTTTTGTGGTTGCATGGTGCACATGAAAAAGCAATGGAATTTCTTTGCATACGACATTTTAAATAGCAATTTGATCCACTCTCATTTTTCAAGTGGCGATTTGAGATGTTATCTCTGCAGTATATTCGTTCAACTGTGTGTCTCGCCAAATGGCGCATTGCTACTGTGAAGGTTGAGATCATGGGAAAATGGCATTACTTTTTACTAAACGACCCCTCAAGAAACTTAATTCGTTCACTGACCCTCCAAAAGAAAAAACGACCCCTCGAGAAACTTACCCTGGTCCTGATCCAGCAGCGGGCAGCAGCCAGCAGGCATGGTTCAGTTTCAAAGCCACAACCCACATATTCAGGTATAATTGCTAATAGGATGTTAATTAATCCTTCACTTCTGAAATTGGGACGTCTCCTCGCATGCCAATTCTTCTTTCTTAGTCCAATTGGATACATCCATCGCTGCAGGCAGGAGCACAGTTTTCTTCTCGTGATGTTAATTAAGCTGGCTGCACTACAGTACATACAGACAAAAGTAAGTTAGTCTGAACACTTGTCTGCCTATTTAACTATAGTGCAATTAGAACTTGTTTGCATTCGATTGTGAAATTTTGACACGAGAATTTGCAATTTTCCACTTACATTTGTAATTTGAGAATGATTATAAATTTTGAATTTACTACATTGAACATTATCTATAAAGAATAGTACTCCTGTAATTTGTAAAGTTTCTTATCGTTTTCTATTTTCTATCCTCCATATATCTTAGATTTTTCCACAATATGTTGAACAATTTGTACTCCTATATGTTGAACAATGCCAAGTTATGATCAAATTTGATGAATATAATATATTATGCAATATCTTTTATATAGTTTAGAACTAGTATAATATATTACTATAATCGGTTATATGCGCCAGAAGGAGGACTATAAGCTTCCCAAAAGAAATTCAAAATTTGAATACACAATCTTCAATTCCTGGTCCCGCCCCTACTCGCACGTCACTACCTTGACGGGCCACGGCCTAGTAGCGCTAGCTCTCCTGCTCCTCTCACGTTGCTGGCCAGCATGCATCGCTGCACTTTTTCTCACAGCTCTAGCTTAAAAGAAGACAACGACGACTGGCTGAAAAACGGCTCTCTGTTTTTTGGTAGATTTGATTTTTTTTCACAAAATCAGAAAACATTAACAAATTTTAAAAGATGGTCGTGATTTTTTTAAATGTTCATGGGTTAATATTCACAATTTTGAAAATATGCATGAATTATAAAATATGCTTAGTATTTTGAAAAAGTGTCTGTGGATTTTATAAATATGCATGGATTTGAAAAAACATTAATGAATTTGAAAATTACTAAAGAATTTTTAAATGTGTGTGCAGAAAATTTAAAATTCTCATTAATTTTTAAAAGGAAGATAAAAGTGGAAAGAAAAATGAAATAAAACAAACATGGAAAAAACTGAAAAGGAAACCAGAAAAGGTAAAACAGAAAAACACCGAAGAGCTTCTAGAAGCTTCCAAAAAGAGGTGAAAAGGGCGTCATCCGCAAAAAAAAAGATTTCGCATACAACATACAGGAAGAATGAAATGAAAATCCAAGGAATGTGGTTGCGGTGTATTCATATTTTTCTGCTGGCATGAGTGAGATGTGGGTTCGACCGTTTGAATTTGTCACATCCCAGCGAAGAAAGAGACGTGAATAGTTGCAAAAGGAAAACTGAAGTGGAAATAGCGTTAATTCAATTAACATGGGCATGGCATGGCATGCTCGTTGCGATCAACTTGCACACAGGTTGCTATCTCCTCCTGCTGTTTTCATCTTCAGGGTAAACTCCGAACTAAGGCCCGGTGAATGTACAGTTTTCCCTCTGCTTAATTGAAAAGCAGAGCTCTGTTTGTATGCATGTTTCAGTCAAAAAACTGTGCGACTGCATGCAAAGAAAGAAAGAAATCCACAGCCAATCTTTGCATGGTTGAAAACTAATTAAGCTCTGTTTTTTTTTTTGTGGTCATCGAGCAACAACACTCGGGAAAATTTAAAGAAAACAGCCCCCAAATCCGTTTTTAATTTTTTACACACTGACACCGTAAGAAGAAGAAACACACCAGCACGAACGAGCAGCAGAGAAGCAGTGAACAATGGTACACGTTCACAACACACATTGGTTGTGATGTTGAGCACCTGAGAGTCAGAGTAAATAACAGAACAGAGCACGTTCAGTGTAACTGTAAGCAGATGGAAAGGTGCGCCAACTGTCTAATATACACAGAATTGTCTAATAGCATGTGGTTACCGACCACAGATCATCTTCTCCTTGCTTTTTTATGAATGAATGTACACTTCAAAAGAGAAATTTCACAGGTTCGACAAGTGCATGATGAAGGCCTGATGGCGAAATTATGGGATGGCTCTGCTTCTGCACCCATTCCATACACCACTACCACCTGGGTCATCTTCCCAGAGGCGATCGACAGTAAATGGTGCTCATCTCCTCTCTTGGCGCCAACCGCTGGGTGTCGATTTCTTCAGTTAATAGCATGACAACAAGCGTCGAATTCTTCAGAAGATGCTGCAGTCTGGTTCCTGATCAATGGTGCGTGCTCCAGTAAGCAGGCGTGCAGAGTAGCATCTCTGGAATACAAATGAAGGCCAGGTCTTCAAGCAAGCCGGGCGAGCAGCATTCCTCTGTCGAGAAGAAGAAGCTGACCATTTATTTCACCAACAGGCAGGCAGGCAGGCACCCTCCATTCCATGTTACATCTGCAAAGGAGATGTGTAAGTATTTGTGCACGGTTCTGCCGGCCGGGGTCAAAATGCCTTTGCCATATACCGAATGAACAAACTACTAACCGCCGTATAGCGCGCGCAGTAGGATTGTCCATGTCCAACAGCATGTCTCTGCACTCGTGATCTTTCCATCCCCACGATGCGCCACACACTCATCAGCTATCCTTCTTGGCAGCTTCGGTCTTGGCCTGTTGGGTTAAATAAAGATAGTCCCTTGTTAGTTGTGAGCGAATCATTATCATGTGAACTGAAGAAGAAGTATAGTTTGAAGTTTGAACAGCACAAGAAACATATATACCTGATTCAGGAGTCCAAGACATAATAACTTTGGCAACTTCCCTGTCACATTCACATATGGCCTCTACAATCAGGCTATTAACTGCTTCCTCCTCCCTGTTCAAGCCATACTACAGAAATATAAAGGTCAGTTACATGGTTGTGTTACGTGATGGGCCTAATGGGCCCATTAGTCTTAGGGTTAATTAGAGATAAGGGTCGCTTGCATAGGGGTCAAGTAAGCCTTGCTTGGGAGTCAAGTAAACCTCTCTATATAAAGAGAGGAGATGTATCAATCTAAGGAAGCAAGAATTAAGAAGGAAATCCCTTCCCTCTTGCCTGGCCGTGGGCAAAAAAGGCCCCCGGCCGGACCTCTCGCGCCCTCCTTCTAGCAGCACCATAACAATTTGGTATCAGGTAGTTCAGTTCCGATCATGTCTTCGCCGCCGCCCACCCCGTCGCTTCCGCTGCCGACCGTCACCACCGTGCCGCTGGCCATCTACACCGCGCCGCTGGTCGCATCCTCCGGCGCCGCCACCGCCCAGATGCCGGCGCCCTCCACCGCACCACCGGCCGCCGCCTACACCCCGGAGGAGATCACCGGGGTCCTCAACGACCTCGTCACAGCCGTCCAGGGGATCTGGATGTACCTGGCCAGCCCCTACGGGCCGCCGCCGCCCTTGCCACCGACCG